>NW_007246394.1:62319-64020 GCF_000164805.1 Carlito syrichta | reverse complement strand
CAGGTCGAGGCTGCAGTGGCCAGGAGCATGCCACTGCACTCCAGTCTGGGCGACAGAGTGAGACTCCAACTCAAAAAAAAAGGAATATATATTCTGTGGTTGTTGGGTGAAGTGTTCTGTAGATATCAATATAAGTTCATTTGGTCAAGTGTCAAGAGGAGTTTCCGGATCTCTTTATTTTTTGCTTTGATGATCTATCTAGGATTATTAGCAGGGTATTTCAGCACCTAGCAATAATAGTGTTAGAGTCAGGATCTTTTTTTAGTTTACTTAGTAGTTGCTTTATAAAGTATTTATAAAGTATGGTGCTCCCGTGTTGGGTACATATATGTTTAGGATGCATATTTCTTGTTGATGGATTGAACCTTTTATCATTATGTAGTATCTTTTTGTATCTTTTTACATTTTTGCTAGCTTAAATGTTGCTTTGTCTGATATTAAGATCATGCCTTCTGGTTCTTTTATGATCCATTTGTCAGAAAATTCGTTTTCCATCCTCTAACTTTGTGCCTGTGTAGTCAGTCCCTTTTTGTGAGATGAGTTTCCTGGATGCAGCAAATTATTGGGTAATGGTTTTTTATACGGTTTGCCATTCTGTGTCTTTTCAGTGGTGCATTTAGTCCATTCATGTTAAGGCTGATTACTGAAATGTGATTGTTTATCCCCTGTCATGAGGTTCTTATAAAGTTTTTTCTTAGTTTTCTTTTAACATTTGGGCTGATGTATGTGTGTGTTTTCAAGTTTGCAGTCGTGATGTATTCTCTGTTGATTCTGAGTTCCGTTCTCTTGGAAAGTGTGTGGTTATTCTTTTTTTCTTTCTTTCTTCTGTCCCTTTTAAGCGTCTCCTATAGAGCTGGTCTGGAAGGTTCATAATCTTTTAGGGACTGGATGTCTGGGAAGGATTTTAATTCTCCATTGCTGATGAAGTTGAGCTTGGCTGAGTAGGAAATTCTTTGTTGAAACTGCTTTTCTTTGAGGACTCTGAGTATTGGACTCCAACTCCATCTAGTTTGTAGAGTTTCTGCCAATAGGTCTGCTTCTATTCTGATCTATTTTCCCCTGTAGATAGTCTGACCTTTCTCTCTTGCTGCTTTTAGGATTTTTTCTTTTGTACCTCCTTTGTGAGGTGAATTACTATGTGTCTAGAGGTTGGTCTTCTCATTTGATGTTTTCCAGGGGTTCTCTCCGTCTCTTGTGTTTGAATGGTCACATCTCTGATGAGATAAGGAATGTTTTCTTGGATAACCTTCTGGAATACCTCCTCCAAGTTGGTCTTCCTTTCCCTTTCTTCTTCTGAGATACCAATTAGGCATAGGTTCAGTCCCTTGATATTATCATGTATCTCTTGGAGACTTTGTTCTTTCTTTCTGAGTTTTATTTGTTTTTTTGCAGACTGGGTTAATCCCATGTTTTGGTCTTCAAGTTCTGAGATTTTTTTTTCCACCTTTAAATTTTTTATTTTAAAATTATGGGGCACAATTCAGGGTTAGGTATACAAATATTCATTGTGTAGATACCCTTGTTGATGAGGTGTGTCGCCCCCTTCCCCAGGCAGTTTCTCACTACTGCCAATCCCACCTCCCCAACTCCTACACCCCTGCAGTTTCCCACTACTGCCAATCCTTTTCTTATAGTATTACAATAGTTGTTCAAGGTCCACTTATGAGTAAGAATATGTGATACTCAGTTCTTTGTTTCTGT
>NW_007246394.1:53448-62029 GCF_000164805.1 Carlito syrichta | reverse complement strand
CATACATGTGCAGGTATCTTTTTTATAGAGTGATTTGAGTTCTTCCAGGTATATTCCCAGTAGGGGGATTGCAGGGTCATCTGGAAGGTCAACTTTTAGGAATCACCACACTGTTTTCCACAGAGACTGTAACAGTTTACAAAGTTCTGAGATTCTTTATACTGCTTGGTTAATTCTGCTTTCCATGCATGTCATCTTGTTATTTATTTCCCGGATGAAATTTTTTATGGCCAAAATCTCTGTTACAAGTTCTTTCAGTGTTGTATCTTCTTGTCTTTTTTGAGTCTTAATCACTCTTTCCATCCTTTCCCTAACCCTGTTATATACTGGGGCCGGTCATTGGCGACTTCCATTGTTTGGGCTCTGAGGTCTGATTTTTTTCAGGCATTTTTTTCTTTGTTACACTAGGAATTACCTGAGTTCTTCTGTTGATTATTCCTCATTTGAGACAGATCTCTTTCTTTTCTTTTTAGTTCTGTTATTTAGTGGCAGTGGGAGAGGCTTTAACTTCTGATGTTTGCTCAGCCCTCTATTTTTCCCTGATCAGGGTTCTGAATTTGTTCTATTTTGAAACGGGGCTATGAGTGGGAAGGTTTGTTGTCTCTTGTAGTCTTGAGAGTTGAATAAGGTGGACAATGGGCAGTGCGATCTCTTTGGGGGTCTTCCTCATCCTCTTCTGGTCACATCCTTTGTCCTATGGCTGAATCAGAATAGGAGATGGGGTTCCTGAGACTCAGCACTCATCCTGTCCCTCTGGAGTTTATGCTTTTTGGATAGTTCCTCTGGGTCACAATCAACTCCTGAGTAGTTAATGCACCGGTCACAGAGATTGGGCATTTTGGTCCATGGTGAGCAAGCCAGAGTTCTTTCCTATCCAGTTTTCAAGATGGTGGAAGGGTGCCTCTTTTGTCTTCTCCAGTGGGGCTCTGTCTCTAGTTCCCTTGCTGTGTTCCCTTTGAAGCCCTTGCTGCCATTACCTGGCCAGGTGCTGCAGTGGTGAAACAGAGCCTGGAGCTGGTAGTCTCTCTTGGCAGTTTCTTCCAGAGAAGGGCTTTGCTGAAATTATGCTCAGCTTCTGCGCCTGGAAAGTGCTAGGGTCTAAGCAGAGCTGCTTCACCAGGAGAGCCCTGGTCACTTGCTCCCAAGTCACCACTCAGTCAGTCATTCACACACCCATTTACTCACAGTCACATATGCAAAATTTTCCATACACTTACTCACTTACACTGGGAATCGCGTAGTCTGACTGGCTCCACTGCCATCTTCCCCAGTTTTTCCAACGACGTAAGTTTTTAAGAAGTCCTATTTACACATAATTTTTTTTTTTTTTTTGAGTTAGAGTCTCACTCTGTCACCACACTGGAGTGCAGTGGCAGCTCCCGGCCACTGCAGTCTCGACCTGCTAGGCTCCGGCAATCCTTCCACCTCAGCCTTCCAAGTAGCTGGAACTATAGGCACGTGCTACCACACCCGGCTAATTTTTGATTTATTATAGAGATGAGGTCTCGCCAAGTTGGCCAGGCGGGTCTCGAACCTGCGGGCTCAGGCAATCCACTGACCTCAGCTTCCCCAAGTGCTGGGATTACAGGCTGAGCCACTGAGCCCGGCTTACATATATTTATTTTTAAAGTTTATATCCCTTTTGTTTGTACACAATCTTATGTAGACATCCAAGGAAATAAGCCTAAGAATTACTATCTTACTGTAATTCAGTGAACAGTACAAAACCTTCTGCCTTTTAACACAAATATAATTCCACAGCATAAAAAGAAGAGACGCTGGTACCTTAAGTAGTGAGTACTGACAGGTGGCTATGACCAGGCAGAACTGGAAGACCCAGATGTCTCTGAAGAAGCCTTGGATGAGAAGAACAGATCCCAAGAAAGCCACAAGAATGGCCAGGATGACAGCTAACACGTTTTCCAGGACCTCACGATTTCTAGAGAGAGAAAAAGTATAAGTAAGTGTATCAGAAATATAAAAAATTAATCAAACTGAAAACCACGAAGACATCGACGTAAAGCTCATAAAACATTGGGATGTCTTTCTGGTACTGGGTTTGAATAAGGTTTTGGATCATACTGGGGGGTAAAAAACCTGGCTTCATGTAGATATTTAACATGAATTTTTATATACAAATAGCAAATGCTACAGTGAATTGTAAAATTTTAATTATGATACATAATATAGTTTTAATTTCTATTTAAAAAAATTGTACTCTCCTTTACATCTGATTTACTGCAGATGCTGAATATCTGCACAAATTGGCTGCAAAATAGCTAACCAACTTGGAACTAAAATAGATATACAAAGAACCAAGTTAAAAGACAAAATCTCAAAATAATTTCTAGCAAACTAAATTTAAAACATTTGTTGTTTAATATGACAAAGTTTGTAACCAAATATTGATACCAAGCGGGTTCATTTTCCCCATCTCTCAGTCATCTAAAATAATTCCAAAACCCACTTACTATAATTATTTAAATACAGGCTCTTATCTATCTTGAGAATGAAGGCAGTGACAAAGACCATCATCTCTGCCTCTATCAAAGTTGCTAAGACAATTCTATACTTTGTTAAACTGACATTGAAAAAGAAAAAATATGATGCCCAAGATATTACATATAGCAGTGAAGATGACTTTATGTCACACACATACATGCACAGACTCTATCTCATTACTTCTTGGGGAAATTTTACCAACATGTTAAATAAATGCTTCCTAAAAGTCATGATTTTAAAGAAAATTAAAACATAAAAAAAATGTTCGTCACATTTGCTATATAAAAAAAGCAGGACATGAAACCACAGGTACAAGAGGATTTAAGTTCTGCTATTAAGAAAAATACACATATGGATTTAAAAAGACAAAATACCAAAAGTGATATTACAAATAATAGTTTTCTCTCCATGGAGGAATTATGGTTTGCTTCTTTCTGTTTTTAAAACTTTCTGCATAGTTAAACTTTCTACAGTAAGAAATTACTTTTATAATCATAAGAAATTAATGTATTAACCCAATGCCATATTTATAATCATCAGTTGAGCCTAAAGAATAAAATTCATAAATATCTCTGTCCTATGTCATTTAACAGTTTTGCCAAATTGTGTAAGTTCAATTGCATTTCCAAATCAATAAATTACTGGCATTTCTATTTGACTTTAGATGGTAGTTATGTAATTCAGATTTGCCAAATCCAACAGCATCTTTTCAACACCTGTTCTGCCTGCATAGGACCTCCCTTATTACTGAATGTGCACTCACTATCCTTTGGTTTTTAACAAATTTTTCCATTTTAGGAATCCAACTTATCAATTTGTTTATTGTTCTTGTTTCTGTAATCATAGCTAAGGAATTCTGCCTAATTCAAGTTCATAAAAATTTTCACCTATGTTTTTTCTCTGGAAGTTGCATTGTTGTACTAAGTTCAGTATTCAAGTCTAGATACATTTTTGTAATATGGTGCAAAGTAAGGATACAAGTTTATTTTTATTTATTATTTTTGAGATGGTAGTCTCACTATGTTGCCCAGGCTAGTCATGAACTCCTGAGCTCAAGTGATCTTCCCACTTGAGATTAATGGGTAGCTGGAGCTACAGGTACACCCAATTGTTCCACCATCATTTGTTGAAAAGGCTATCCTTTTTCCACATCACTGAACTAAATAATATTTGACGACATCGAGGCCTGGAGTTTTCTTTGTGACAAAGTTTCTAACAATTTCTATTTACTTAACAGATGAAAGAAAATTAAGGTTATGCATTCTCTCAGAATGAAATTTGATAAACTGTCCTTCAAGAAATCTGTCCATTTCATTTGTCCACTACTGAATTTATTTGCATGTAGCTGTTCATAATATTATCTTATTATCCTTTAATGCCTGTAGCCTCTATGGTGACATCATATTTCACATTCTTGATGTTGGTAATTTGTGTCTTTCCTCTTTTTCTTTTTCTGATCAGGCTGGCTAAGGTGAATTAATCTAACTGATGTTCTCAAAGAACAAGCTTTTATGTTTCCTGGACTTTCTCTATTGTTTTTATGCTTTCTCACTGAATTGTTTTATTCTCTACTATTTCCTTTCTTCTGCTTACTTGGGCTTAATGTGCTCTTGTTCTTCTAGTTTCCTGAGGTGGGAGGTAAAGTCACTGATTTGAGACCTTTCTTTTATAATCCAGATGTTTGGTGCTGTAAGTTTTCCTAAGTACTGGCAGTGGCATCCCCAAAATTCCGATATGCTGGGCTTTCATTTTCATTCCATTCAAAATACTTACAAATTGCTCTTTTGATTTATTCTCTAATTAATGAGCTGCTTAGAAGTGTTTATTTAGTTTCCAAATCTTTGAGGGCTTTCCAAGATTATTTTGTTATTAGTTTATCATTTAATTGGACTATATATGACCCGAATCCTTTTTGTATTATGGTTCAAAATATGGCCTTAATTTAAGTAAATGTTCCGTGAGCACTTAGAAAAATGTGTATTCTCTTATTATGGGTGAAGTGTTCCAAAACTGTCAATCAATTCAGGCTGGCTGATAAAATTGTTCAAGTCTACTACATACTCTCTGATTTTTGAAATAATTGTTCAATCAATCACTTAAAGAGGTGTGTTAAAGTCAACTATAATTGTGGGTTTGCCTATTTCTCCTCTTTCTATCAGCTTTTGCTTTGTATATTGTGAAGCTCTGTTTTAGATGCAGAAACATCTAGGACCATTAAAATCCTGTGGATTAACTGACGTTTTATTATTATGAAATGATCTACTTTATCCTTGGTAATATTCTTTGTTCTGAAATCTACTTTGTCTGACTTTAGTATAGTCATTCCAGCATCTCTTTTGCTAATATTAGCATGATGTATCATTTTCCACCTTTTTACTTTTACCCTACTTGTTTTTATATTTAAAGTACACTCCTGCAAGTAGCACAGAGTTAAGTCTTGCTTTTTTAAATTCAACCTGACAATTTCCGACTTTTTCTGACTCTGTCATCTTGTCATTTATTTTCTATTTGTCCCATTTGTTCTTTGATATTTTTCCTCTTTTTCATCCTTCCTACAGATTAATATACTCATTTTTATAATTCATTTTATCTCCCTTATAGATATATTAGCTACAACTCTTTTGTTATTTCAATAGTTGCTTTATGTTTGTAACATACATCTTATGATTCTCTACCTTCAAGTGATGACATACCACTTCACATATAAGAAACTTACAATAGTATACTTTCATTTCTTACTTCCCAGTCTTTGTTATTATTGTCATGAATTTTACATATGTTATAAATCACACAATATATTAATTTTGTTTAAACAGCCAATTTTCTCTTAAAGAGATTTAATTCATAGAAAAACAACTGTTATATTTATCCATGTACTTACCATTCTACTGATCTTTGTTCCCTTAGGTAGGTCCATATTTCCATCTGATATCACTTTTCTTCTGCCTGAAAGACATCCTTCAACATTTTTTGTAGTGTGGGTCTGCCCACTACAGAATTCTTCCCATTTTTCCTGATCTGAAAATGTCTTTATTTCACCTTGACTTTCAAAAGATGTTTTTGCTATCTATAGAACTGTAGGCTGACATGGCCTTTCCTTTTAATGCTTTCAAGCTGCTGCTCCACCATCTTCTCACTTGCATTATTTCCAACAAAAAAACTGATGTCTTCCTTACATTGGCTCCTCTGTACAAAGCATGCCTTTTTTCTCTTGCAATTTTAAAGATTTTATTATTGGCTTTAAATAATTACATGCTTTGGTATTGTTTTCTTTTTTTTTTTTGGAGTTGGAGTCTCATTCTGTTGCCCAGACTGGAGTGCAGTGGCCGCTCCCAGCCACCGCAGCCTCGACCTGCTGGGCTCCAGCGATCCTTCCACCTTAGCCTTCCAAGTAGCTGGAACTACAGGCGTGCGCTACCATGCCCGGTTAATTTTTGATTTATTGTAGAGATGAGGTCTCGCCAAGTTGCCCAGGTGGGTCTTAAATCCGTGGGCTCAGGCAATCCGCTTACCTCAGCCTCCCGAAGGTGCGGGATTACAGGCTGAGCCACCGAGCCCAGCTGGTATTGTTTTCATCATGGTTTTTGTGCTTGGGGATCGCTGGGCTTCTTGAATGTGAGTTTCTAGTTTTCATAAATTTAGAAAGTTGCCCATTATTTCTTCAATATTTTTTCTGTCTCCTTGTTTCCTCTTGCATATGTCTCGCAGCTTACTCTCATTTTGTCTTCATGTTCTTTTCATTGGGGATGGTAATGGACAGAAGATTATTTTTTCTTTCTGTTTCATTCTAAAGAGTTTCCATTCTTACGCCTTCAAGTTCACTAATTTTTTTTCCACAGTGTATAATCTCCATTAATCCCATTCAGTATAGTTTTCATCTCAGCCACTGTACTTTTTAACTCTGTTAAGTTTGATTTGGGACTTTAAAAAACTATCTTCCATATATATTTCTACTTAGCTTTTTAGACATATGGAATACAGTTATAACCGTTATATACAGTTTTAATGACCTTGTCTGCTAATTCTAATATCTATGCCAGTTACAGGTTGGTCTCAATTGATTTATTATTTTCCTTGTCATATATGTCATGTTTTCTCACTACTTTGCATACTGGTCACCTTTGACTAGATGTAAACATTATGAATCTTAACTTGTTGGGTCCCTGGGTATTTCTGGATTTCCATAAATCTTGGTGAGCTTTGTGGTGCTATTTGGAAACAGTTTAATCTCTTTGGGTCTTGCTTTTATGATTCATTAGGTGGGTCAGAGTTAGTGCTCATGGTAGGGCTAGTTATTCTCCACTTTTGAGGAAGATTTTGAGGAAGATCTTCCTGAGTACTCAACACATAGGACCATAAAACATGATTAAAAACATCTCTAACCTTGCTGGAGGGGTATGCACTGTCCCCAGCCCTTTAAGACTGTCAGGAATATGCCTCTCTTCCTATTGCCTCTGTTCTTTCACATGGTTCTTCTCTGTTCTCAGTTTCCTCACACACATGGATTCATTCATATTCTCTTAGTCAAGGAGCTCAGTGCAGACCTCTGAGCCGTTCTCTCTTCTCTGATGGTTTGTCCTTTAGTCATTGTGGTCTCCATCTTCTCCACGCCGAAAGTCTGCTGGACTCTACTTCAGTCCTCCCTCCCCATCCTATGGACTCACCCAGGGCATGAAGTTCGAGTAATTGTAGGGCTTACAACTGCTAGTTTGCCATCTTTCAGGGGTCACTGTCCTTTGTGGTCTCATCTCCAGTGTCTTGCAATCACTGTTTTGGGTATTTTGTCTTTTTCCAGTTGTTTCACATGGGACGGTCAATCCAGTTCCACAATTCCATGTTGACTGGAAGCAGCTGTTGGTCACCAAGTTTGTAATACAGTAAACTAATGTGTTTACCATTAAGACAGTAGTGCTAAGCAACAGGGAAACAGGTTTCCTCTTATAACTTTTATACAGTACTTAGGAGCATATTATCTATAACCTTAAGATCATCAACACCACATGTTCTCTGGCTTCTAGGTACCAGTTGTATAAGTTTCATTGAAAATAAAAAATATTTCTTCATTTAAACAGATTAAAATTGCAACAAAAAAGTTTTCAATGGGTTTAAGACAGTCAGTGTTTGGAGACCCTATTACCTTAAGTTTTATCTCAAGAGGACAAAATTGAAAATATTTTCCAACATGATAACCAGGTAAAAACTTCAATGGGTAGTTAGGGACACTTCAACTTAAAAACGCAATCTGTACATATTGTTAATAGCATGCTATATTCTCACCTATCAAACAGAGCCAAAAGTGTGAGTCTGTCAAAGTTAATACCAATCCAGAGTTGGGGCAGGATCCAAAAACGGTAATAGTGCTTAATTTTTTGCGTAGCTTCCTCTGTTGGACCATAAGGAGCTGCCAAGTCAGGGCTTAGGTCAATGTCCTGCTGCTCCAACAGGTCTGTGTCAATGGTCAATAGTCTATTCAGTCGAATCTGTGGGAGAGAGAGCTAAAAGAAAGTCAGCACTGAAAGACTTAAAAGATCTTCAATCAAATCAGTATTCAAGAGCTACTCAATCAGTGTGTCAGTTATCTAAGCTCCTTAATTCTCTATTCTAGTTCACTCCTTTGTGAGTATGTTATGATCATTAGGAACTCTAGATGGTGACAATAGGAAGTGAAGTAAAACAAAGTAAATTAAGCAACAGACCTTTTGGAAAGGTTTTATTAGGAAAGTGTTTGAAATCTTAAGATTTTATAACAGAAAGCTAGTGAGTCCATGAAAACCACTTACAGTGAATTATTAGTGGCATCTCCTCTCCCTATCACATTTATGTGCTTTTCTTATTAAGCTATGGACTCATTATGTGTGTCAAACCTGAGCTCTGCCGCCCTGAATCCAGTATCTCCAATTCTCATTTCTTCCCACAGTCTCTTATCACTATTGCATTGTTTTCAAGTCCTCTCCTCTTTTTTTTGTTTTTGGCCAGGCTGCTCACCTGAGACTATACAAGAAATTACTACACTCCACTTATTTTACTTTTTTTTTTTTTTTTTTTGGAGTTGGAGTCTCACTCTGTTGCCCCCTCTGGA
>NW_007246394.1:0-53428 GCF_000164805.1 Carlito syrichta | reverse complement strand
TCCAGCCTCGACCTGCTGGACTCCGGCAATCCTTCTGCCTCTGCCTTCCCAGTAGCCGGGCACACACTACCACGCCCGGCTAGTTTTTTATTTATTGTAGAGATGAGGTCTCGCCAAGTTGCCCAGGTGGGTCTTGAACCCGCGGGCTCAGGCAATCCACTCACCTTGGCCTCCCAAAGCTCTGGGATTATGAGCCACCGAGCCTGGCCTTATTTTACCTTTAACCATGCATGTACCAGTTCACCATTTTCCTCTCCATGTAAAGTTTACTGAACCTGGCACAGTACTACACAGCAGTTTGCTTTCTCAAGGTTCCCATACTATTTAAAAGTAGCAAATACTGATAACCATCTCTCCATGTTTGCTTTCCTATATAGTTTCCAGGAATATTCTACAGTAAAAAAAAGGAGGAAGGGTCTTTACTTTTCAAACACATGTGGGTATAGTCAAGAAAATGTACTTTCTGCATATAACACAGCCAATTCTGTGCCAAAGCACTGACAAATACTTCCCAAAATACTTTTTTAAAAATACCCAATGCCAGGGTTTCTCAACGCTGGCACTACAGACATTTTGGGCCAGATAGTTAATTATTAATGGGAGCTGTGCCCTCTGCTGTAGGATGTTTAATGACATCCCTGGCCTCTATACAGCAGACACCAGTAGATGCCCCACTTGAGACGAGCAAAAACGCTTCTATACACTGCCAAACATCCACCGGTTGAAAACCACCGCTCTTTATCAATTCACATCTATGATCTTAAAACTCTGCTCATAACTCATCTTCGAGAAGCCACTAAAAATTCATCCCTTTGGCACAAATTTATCCTCTTATATCTGTATTTGTTGATTACAAGAATTTCATCCATTTTGTCTTTTCCAACTTGAACGTATGCATCTTGATGACAAATTCCTACTATATCTCATGAGGCATAAGTTTTATTACTATGCTTCCCACTGGTATATGAATAACTAATACTTAACCAATAGTTAAATAACTACTTCAAAATCAAAATATTTAAAGTGAGGTTACAAAATGGCATGATTAAAAATGGCACAAGAAGATCATGATACTGGTGAGCAAATGAAACATTACATATTCTCAATGTGTAATTATTGATTCATAAGTATGGCTAATTAAACTTCAAATTAATGGTGTTTTATATTTGCTTTTTTTTTTTTTTTTTCTTTTTTGAGTAGGAGTCTCACTCTGTACCCAGACTGGAGTGCAGTGGCCCACTCACAGCCACCATAGCCTGAACTTGCTGGGTTCAGGTGATCCTTCCCCTTCAGCCTTCCAGGTTGCTGGAACCACAGGCATGTGCCACCATGCCCAGATAATTTTTTTTTTTTTTACTGTAGAGACAAGGTCTCACCAAGTTGCCCAGGTTGGTATCGAACCCCTGGACTCAGGCAATCTTCTCACCTCCGCCTCCCAAAGTGCTAGGATTACAGGTGTGAGCCACCACACCTGGCTGTTTGCTTCTATCAAAGGACTTACAAGAAGAGATCCAGTATGGGACAGCAAGGGTAATTTTGCCATAGTTTTCAACAGAATTAACATCATCAATTTTTCTGAATTTTATAGCTATCTATATAAATGCATATTTCAGATTTCATCTGGAAACATATTACGCTATAAAAATAAAGAAAAACCTACCACATCATGTGGATAAAATCGAACTGAGGTAGAACTGGATACATGAGAATCTGTGTCACTAAAATAAAATAGAAAAGATTTTAGGAAATAAATAATTTGTCAAACAGTAGAAAGAAAAATATTTTAACAATTAGATTAAATTTACACAATCTTCACTTTTCCATGTAAACTTAAAAATGCAAATTAGCATTTTCCTAGAGTTCTGATTAAGAACATAGCTTCTAATTCAGAGTGTCTATATTCAAATCTCTTATTCAACTGATTAAGATCTTGGACAAGTAACTTAACCTCTTTATACATCAATCTGCTCATTAGTAACACAAAACAGTACTTGTACCACAAGATTCTTGTGAGAGTGTTTAAATGACATAATCCAAAGAAAGCAGTTTTAAATTGCTTGGAACAGCAAAGACACAATAACCTTAAGCTGTAATGTAATAGCCTAAAACAAGATAATTCAGTTTGCACAGCTCAGTCATGTCAGGACTTCAAATTTTGAGGCTTTGCCACATTTATGGTCTACAGAATAGTTCTCTCCAGTTACACTAGACATGATAACAGTGTTTCTATTTCTCAACCATCCTACTGTTTCCACTGTTACAGAATCAGGTAACATTTCAATTTAATAATTTTTTGAGAGTGTGGAATTCTGAAAATGGACTAGAAAGAGCTTGAAGAATATGGTAATCTATATGTGCTGCCTTGTCAGCATGCAGAGCTGAATGACTCCAAGATACTACTGCTTTAAATGGCTCCTTAAAACTTAAAAATAAGTAAACTGTCCACAGATGTGTAACATTTAAATAGATGTGATCCATTATTAAACTGAGGTCCTAAAATAAGAACGAAATCATGGTGGAGAAATGAGCTAATTAATCAACAATGGATTTCAAAGTACAATTTAGATAAACAGTAAGGTGAAAGTTTTAGAAAATAAAAATATTTTAATTCTAAAACTATAATTGATTATGGTATATGATTGAGATTTCTAATTTATTTGCATTTCTCCTAACTTCAGTATCTTACAAATTCCTTCCTAAAGAAAGAAGCCAAAAGTAATATATGACATATATTTTAAGAAATTTCTCCATAAAGTCAGTACAAGAAATTTCAAACACAACAAAAGTTGGTAATTTAAAAAGGCACTTGATCAAACCCTTACAAGGAAACAAAAATTTTAAATTACATGAGGAGAGCTAACTGATGGGTTTGAACTTAGTTATGCAAATATTTTTCCAATAAGCTTTTCTGCATCATATAATACATAGTGAGCATGACAAGTATAGTTAAATTTGAAACTGGGAAAATACTGTCCTACTATAAGTTCTTCAGAAAACTTTGATTTTTTTTTTTTTTTTAACACAGAGTAGCTTTTAGTTTTAAAATAATGCTTTCTTGGCTGGGTGCAGTAGCTCATGCCTGCAATCCCAGCACTTCAGGAGGTAGATGCAAGTGTATTGCCTGAGTCCAGAGGTTTGAGACAAGCCTGGGCAACTTGGTGAGAACTCATCTCTACAACAAATAAAAAAATTAGCCAGGCATGGTGGTGTGTGCCTGTAGTTCCAGCTACTTGGAAGGCTGAAGCAGAAGGACTGCCTGAGCCCAGCAGGTTTGAGGCTGCGGCAGCCGTGAGTGTACCACTGCACTCCAGCCTGGGTAACAGAGTGAAACTCTGACTTAAAAAATAATAATAATAAAATAATGCCTTCGTTTTTCCATTGCAAAAATAACCTACCTTAAGTTTTTTGGTTTCTTTGGGGTTTTTTTTTTTTTTTTTTTTAAGAAAGCAGGATTTATTGAGAGGACACAAAATCTCCCACAGTGGCAGGGGACCTGAGAGGGTTGCCCTACCTTAAGTTTTTAAAAACAAATGCATTATGGCAAATTACTAGTCAATACAAACATGTTTTCAAAATAACTTTCATATCTGACCTAGTGACTGCAGCTAACAATATGCTGTATACGTGAAAATGTTGCCAGGCTCGGTGGCTCAGCCTGTAATCCCGCACTTTGGGAGGCTGAGGTGAGTGGATTGCCTGAGCCCACGGGTTCGAGACCCGCCTGGGCAACTTGGTGAGACCTCATCTTTACAATAAATCAAAAAAAAAATTAGCCGGGCATGGTAGTGCGTGCCTGTAGTTCCAGCTACTTGGAAGGCTGAGACGGAAGGATCACTGGAGCCCAGCAGGTTGAGGCTGCGGTGGTCAGGAGTGTGCCACTGCACTCTAGTCTGGGTGACAGTGTGAGACTCCAACTCAAAAAAAAAAAAAAAAAAGAATGAAAATGTTTGGGAGAGGTTTTAAATATTGTCAGCATAAAAAAAAGACATGTGAGGTAATGCATATGCTAATTAGCTTGAGCTAGCCATTCCACAATGTATACAATATTTTAAAACATGGCATACACATTAAATATTTATGATTTTTGTCAATCAGAAAAATAAATTTTAAAATTTATTATTTATTTAAATGTATTTAAATTATTAAAATGTATTTACATAAATTATTAAAAGCAAAAATTTAACTTTTTAGTTCAAGGCTTAAAACATTTAACATGGCAAATATATGCAGGTATACACACTTCTAATATGACTTCCCACATACCAGATATTGGATGCTCTTCTAGCTGCTGGTTCAAAATTCACAAGTGACATGTCACAGCCACCAGTCTCATAAAGCGTAGAGGAGAACTTACCTAGCAAATAAACAATTATTTTTAAAAGTTATTAGAATATTCAAAATTCTCCTTCACGATATGCTAAATTTCATAACTTTTCACATTTTAAGAAAATACACTATAACCTTTTTTCAAAACTACTTTTAAAACAATGATCTACTTGTAATTCAGCATGATGTGAACTGAAAAGGAATGGTAGATGAGAGAGTAAAACATCAGCAAACATCATCATAATATACTACTAATGGAGCCAGCTTTGCTATAGGACTCTCTCTTTTCTCCTACAGACACATTCTCAACTCAAGTCTTCTTCCCAGGAAAGAATTTAATGCTGTTTAGAAGTTACCTGGTCACTGCCTGCAGGTGGAGAGTGGCCACCTGCAGAGCTGCTTGGGGACAGTTCAAAGTGCAAGATGACAAAAACAAAACCATGTGGCTGCCACCCGAGCTGTGCTTTTTATTTCTTAAGAATAAATGAGACTTTTGTTGCTGCAGCCACAGCCATGAGCATGCTCAGGCTTTAAAAGGGCTTGCCACTTGTGTCCTAAGCTATGGCAAAAAAAAAAAAAAAAAAGGGCTGGTCAGACGCCAATGAGACCAATGAAATCACCAACGCCAACTCCCATCAGCAGATCCAGAAGCTGACCAAAGATGGGCTAATCATCCGTAAGCCTGTGACTGTCCATTCCTGGCTTGACGGTGGAAAAACACCTTGGCTTCAGGAAGGGCAGTCACATGGACACAGGAGAGCGAAAGGCAATAGTCAATGGTTGGATGCCCAAGTAAGTAACCGGGATGGGGATATGTATCCTATACCAGCTGCTCAGAAGATACCATGAATCTAAGATTGACAGCCACATGTGTCACAGTCTGTACCTAAGGGGAAGGGGAAGAGGAAAGGGAATGTGTTCAAAAACAAGCGGATTCCCATGGAACACATCTACAAGCTAAGGACACATAAGACCCGAAAGAAGCTCCTGGCTAGCTGAGGCCCACAGGTCAAGATCAAAGTGTGCAAGCAGTAAAGAGCACCTGCAGGCCAAAGAGGTGAACATCAAGAGGAAGAGAACAAGAAATAGAGCTCCCTACGCTTGACTGTATACAGTGGCCTCGGTGATTACATAGGTCAATCATGCAAAGAAAATGGGCCTTTACCTGCTTTAAAAAAAAAGGAATAAATGAAAGTGTCAGAATGGATCTAGGGAAGTTCAATGAAATGAATGAGAGGTAACACTGCAGGTGATAAGTAAATTACAGTATTTAATGAGCATTACTCAAGTACTTCTACAAGAGCTCTATGAAAATTCAGGAATAGCAATTGCTACAGCCAATGATAAAAACGTTTAGAAACTGTATCACTTACAAATGAATGGAGGTTAAAAAGAAACTCTTAAAATCAACTTTACAGTATAAAATGATTTCTTAGGACAGAATGTTACAATCTTCACCCAGGAGGACCTGAGGGAGCCACAGCAGTGGAGCATGAATAAATTATGCAAATTTTCATGAGGGCAATGGGATGAATGTGTAACTCTGCAGCCATCAGGGTCCCACCAGGCTGCTTTCTGAGTGTTTATGAGGTTTCTGTTTTATTTGCTGAAATTACAGAGGTTATAAATATGAGGAATCCTAAAGGACAATTTCAATTTGATGGCAGGGTTGAAAGTCAGATTTTTCCATACCTACAATACAAACAGTATGCAATAATAATTTTTTATTTAAGTGAAATACTTGAAAAAAATGACAATACAAGGACCTCATAATATACTAATAACACAAACTAAGGAATTACAGAACATCTCAAGTAATATGTCATTCTTTTTAAAGGACTAGAACCAGAAAAAAATACTTTAATAGATAGGATTATTTAAGTACTTTCTATAGTCCTTGAGACGAAATATACAAATTTTATTATGGTGTTTTCTGTAGTAGCATTTTGTCAGAATATACTCCTGAGATAAATTAGAAAAAAAACGTTCAAATTAGAAAAAAAAATCATTTGTGTAAAATGCTGAGTTCACTTGCAGTTATTTTTTTCCAGGTTATTCAGCATGAGTATTAACTAAGACTTTTTTTTCTTCCCCTATCTTTTAGTCATGAGTCATTCTTTCTTAGCATATCTAATGGAAACCTGATTAATAAACTAAATGAAATGATACAAGCTGTCAATTTGGTTACTTCTTAGATGCATTATTGAAAGTTTTTTAAAGCAATAGGGTGGGAGGCTGTAGTAAAAAAAATTAAATAAAAATGTTGATTTATTTAAAATTTTTAAAAAGTTAAACTAATTTTTATGCTCTGTTCTTTCCTCATTTATCATAGATAATAAAATATTGATTGTGCTATCAAGAACTTACATTAAGAGAAAAAAGAGACATCAGATAAAATCACAGACTGCATAAATGCCGAAGAATTATGAAACTGTATTAAGCAACTAAACTACAGATTAATGAGGTGGGGTGTCTGGCTACTGTGAAATGCAGCAAGAATGGAAAGCATACATTTGTGCTGTAACATGTAATTTACACATCTTTTAGAAATAAGTTAATTCTGTATTCAAGAGGATTTAAATTATTGCAATATATTCTGAGTCTTTAAGCTTTTCACAGGATTTTTAGCAATGTAAATTCTGTTCTTGGTATATTAAAAGTAATACCGCCTGGGGGCGGTGGTTCATGCCTATAATCTCAGCACTTTGGGAAGCCGAGGTGAGAGGATGCCTGAGCCCACAGGTTCAAGACCAGCCTGGGCAACTTGGCGAGACCTCATTTCTACAATCAATCAATCAATCAATATAGAGGACATGGTGGCACATGCCTGTAGTTTCAGGTACTTGGAAGGCTGAGGCGGAAAGATCATCTGAGCCCAGCAAGTCGAGGCTGTGGTGGCCGTGAGCATGCCACTGTACTCCAGCTTGGGCGACAGAGTGAGACTCCAACTCAAAAAAATAAACTAAAATAAAATAATACTTATATGTAACAAAAAGCAACTGAAGATATTATTTTTGTAAGTTTCAAATAAAAGAGTCAAAGAATATTAAGTCATTATACTACCACGTTGCCTTTATGTATAAATATCTAGCATTAAATTTATACAGAAATAATTGTATTTTAAATGAATATCAACATAAACATAAGGAATAAAAAAAAGGTTTTTCTAGACAAAAGAGCTGGAAAATGATTTATTACTACCTAAACATACAGTTCTGAAGGCTCCTGTACAAACCACTGACTAATGAGTGAAAAAATTTAGAAATCTAAACAGAAGCATAAAACAAAGAGAGGCTGTGATTTTAACAGATGTGCATAACTTCAACAGCGCTTTATTTTTTTTCTTAAACTTTGTCTGCCTACCCAACTTTAGGAGCATGTTCAGGTTCTTAAAACTATACACGGTACTTGTCAAAACAAACACTAACAAGGCTTCAAAGAGTAGTCCCAACTTAACTCCAAAAGAGCAATTCCATGCCCCTCTGATATCTTTGGGTTTGGCAACAGCACTTCAGAAATAAGATAAGCAAATTAGAAAAAAATACACTATAAAAATATAGTTTAAGACTTCAGTGAAAAACTTGGTGACATTTTAATGTGCTAATATGATAATCTAATGAAGGCAGCTTTAAAAATAACTGAAAGCCGGGCTTGGTGGCTCAGCCTGTAATCCCGCGCCTTTGGGAGGCTGAGGTGAGTGGATTGCCTGAGCCCGTGGGTTCAAGACCCGCCTGGGCAGCGAGACCTCATCTCTACAATAAATCAAAAAAATCAGCCGGGTGTGGTAGCGCATGCCTGTAATTCCGGCTACTGGGAAGGCTGAGGCGGAAGGATTGCCGGAGCCCAGCAGGTCGAGGCTGCGGTGGCCGGGAGCGGCCACTGCACTCCAGTCTGGGTGACAGAGTGAGACTCCAACTCAAAAAAATAAAAAATAAATAAAAAAATAAAAATAACTGAAATAGAAATAAGCATATATTGATATTGGTTTATAAAGAATACTTTAAGTTTGTACACGTTTTCTTGGCATACATAGCAATTTTACCTACTACATTTGAGATTAAAACCATCATACTTAAACTTTAAATCCAAAGTAAAATGTGCTATTATTAATTAATCCTATTTTAATATTATTCTGCATTAAGAAAAATACTTCAGTTTCAATACTGATTTATAATAAATATAAATTGGGAAGAAAGCAGAACGAAGAAGCATGGCCCCATTCATGAATTTTGATGACAAACTAAGTCAGCTCATCATGATTCAACTCCCAGGGTATAATTAATTCTATCTGATAGAATAGCACTGTCATGATTTAAGGGGAAAAAAACAGATTTCTGACAAAATCAACAAGACTGGGAACTGGGATCTCAGACTCATAAAAATGATACTACCCAAGAGATAGCACCTCTGAAGGCACACACAAAGAAATGAAGGTATCTGCCATTTCTCAGTTTTGAACATTCAATGATGACTCATTGCCTACAAAAATTAAATTTGCTAATTACACAAAACCATTTTTTTGAGGGAGAATTTCAAAGTAGCAACTGTAGGTCAATAAATGAGTAACAGGCAACAGAAGAGTAAAACTGAGACTGACTTAAAGACCAAGGACACAGGAAGCATCTGCCTAAAGCCATGAGGAAGAAAGAGTCTAAATAAACACTGATAAGACACTGATAAAAGACATGAGAAATTAATGAGACTCTCTAAATTGTCTATCAGTAAAAAACTTCACCATGTGACACAAAATTAAGTACATCAAGAATGGAAAAGCGTAGTACTCACCTGAGAAACTCCTACTGCATGTTTGATATCATTCATTTTTCTAAAGACACCTACATGTATCTTGGAAAGTTACAAGAGTGAAGCATCATCTTTGAGAGGGAACCCAAAAAACCCGGAATTATCACTGGAGGGCAGGCCCCTAGTAATACACTCAAAATTTGCTCCCCTGGATCAGTCAACCAAAGTTTTTATCTGAAAGTTGTTTAGAAGGTTATATCAATGATTTGTGGAAGAAACGTCCCAAGCTGTGGCAAACAGGTAACTGGCTCTTCCACCATGACGAGGCACCTGCTCACACTGTGCTGAGTGTTAAGCAATTTTTGACCAAAAATGGCATGACTCTCAGGGTCCACCTCTCTATTCACCCAATCTCATCCCGAGTGACTTTCTGACTAGTCCAAAAATTGTTTTGAGCAGTGGCAAAAGCATCTCAATAGGCGTATTGCATCAAATGAAAAGTACTTTGAAAGTGACTAAGTTTAAACATGCAAGAATAAATGAAGAATTTTTTGTAAATAAATTCCAGGTTTTTGGGGGTCCCCCTTCAAATAGGGTTTTTCTAAGCCTCTAAGAATCAACAGTGAAGGAGGCCTATGAAATTTCTTGGATATTGTTCTTCATTCTGTGTCCTCCAAACCTAGTCCTGATATACACTGTCTCAACTGACTTCTCACACTTTTGGCATTACTCTTAGCGCAGGGAGGGTCTACAAAAACAGAGATACCTGGGCAGTAAATTAATATAAAGTGGTTTTTGAAAGACCGTCAGAGATCCACATACATCTATAAGACTAACAAAAGCACTCAAATAATAAGTACAAAAAGTGCTTGTTTCTGATGGTGACAGCACTGGGATGCTATCCCAATGAATACATTATTGTACTTTTAAGAGAAGCCCTTTAAGATCAATTCCAATTTCTTGGACAGCATTCTCCTTGTCATCTTAAGTGGGGATTCTAGTCTGAGTTTTCACCCAGACAGAATAACTCACGATATTGCTGCTTATGGGTTCATGGGCTTGTTTTCCTAGATCAGGGGTCAGCTAACTTTCCGTGAAGGGTGAGATAATAAATATGTTAGGTTTCACAGGCCAGACAGTCTCTGTTGCAATAATTCAGGTCTGCCATTGTAACATAAAAGTAGTCAAGACAACACATAAACACTTATTTATGTTATTTATTTGCAAAAATAGGTATAGAGCTGGACTTAGCTCATAGGCCGTGACTTGTCAGTCCCTCTCCTAGACCAAAAACCTTGGACTCCTAAAACCTCTTTAATTCTGGTGATACAATGGAAATCAAGTCAGTATATTACTTGTAACTTCAGGTTTCAATACTTATAATCAGTCCTCCCTCCTGGAATGTGCAACACTGTGCTAGGTTTTAAAACAGAAGGAAGAAAAAGGCAGGTCTGAGAAGAAAGAGATTGGTTTAGAAGAGAGCTTTAGGAGACTGATAAAGACAGATATTTCTCCTGTTTTCAACAGAGACTTCTATGCTGGTACATCTTACTGACATGCAGTCACGTGGTTCAGCTCCAAGTTAATACCATATGACTGAACTCATTGTCAAGGCTCCACTTCCACTTACTAAGCACCAGTTATGCCGAACTTTCCAAAAGTGAATGTACAAATCCATATGCTGCTACAATTTCCCCATCTGCTCACTTTTTTTTTTTTTTTGAGTTGGAGTCTCACTCTGTCACCCAAACTGGAGTGCAGTGGCCGCTCCCGGTCACCGCAGCCTTGACTTGCTGGGCTCCGGCGATCCTTCTTCCTCAGCCTTCCAAGCAGCTGGAATTACAGGTGCACGCTACCACGCCTGGCTAATTTTTGATTTATTGTAGAGACGAGGTCTTGCCAAGTTGCCCAGGCGGCTCAGGCAATCCACTCACTTCGGCCTCCCAAAGCACGGGATTACAGGCTGAGCCACCGAGCCCAGCCCACATTTTATTTCAAAGGGACAAGTCCTTCTTATCTTGGTATAATAATACATGACAATGATACTGATGACATTAAGACTGGTCAAGTAAATGAAGTCATGGAGTGGGAGAAACAGTAACTGGTATCTGACGAGTTGTATTTAAAATATGAAAAGAACTCCTACACTTCAATAGTTAGAAGACCAACAAACCAATTTTAACAATGAGTAAAATTATTTGGACACACTTCACAAAAGACAAACATAAGGCCAATAAACACATCAAAAGATACTCATCATCCCTAGGCATAAGAGAAATTTACATTTAAACCACAACAAGATGCCAATGTACATTCACTAGGTCTAAAATCACAAAAGCCAAAAGCACATGCTGACAAGAATGTGAACAACCAAATTCACTGGTGGAACGTGAAACTCTTCTCAGCTGGAAACACCACAATCAGTCATCAACAGGTGAACGGAATGATAACACACAACACGCTCATATACACAGTAGCATTCAGTGATAAGAAAGAACATGACAAACACATGCACAAAACAGATGAATCTCACAGCACTACACACGAAGAGCTGATACAAAGACCACAGGGCAAGGTATCATGTGACTGCATTTATATTCCCTCATAGAAGAGAGAAAACTGTCACACACAAAGCAGGCAAGAGGTGGCCAACAGTCCCTAGAGGAAGCACAGGCTTTCACGGAGCATGGCGCATCTTGGAGGGTGATGGAAATGCTTTGCTGGTATTTCACAGGTGTACACAGCTGACAAAACCTACTGAACTGTACATGCTAAATGGATGCAACGTATTGAACCTGTTATATATAAAATTAATGGGAAAAAAACACAAGAAATAAAGAGTAGTCAGGTAAGAGTCTGAGTACACAATGAGCAGGAGACAGCACAGTTGGTGAAATTCCTGCAAGACACTAACCAAGACCGTGGGAAATGAAAATGTTATTTGTTGCTCTATTTTGGTGTTTCATTTTAAAAATATTACTCATCAGAAGATTTAAAAGAAGAATATAAAGTTAACACTTCCCAGGGATAGCCAATGCCAAGAGAACCGTCTGAATTCCTTTGAACAATTATTATATACATTTTGTCCTAAATGGATCATTCACCTCATACCTACTGTTCTGAAATTTCCTCTTTTTCTTACTAAATAGTTTCACTTTTCATGTCAATAATACAGATGTATTGAGTTCTGAACATTACATTCTCTTGGTGTACCATCATTTCTTTAAGCTGTGATGGACACAGATTTTTTTCAAAGTCTTTCAAAATTATGAGCAATGCTACAATAAATACCTATGTATGTACATCTTTGCATGTCTGTAAAATTTGTGGATTAAAAGATATGGGCACTTTTGTTCTATAATTCTAAATTGCCTTAAAAATATATTCTGTCATTTAGTTGTCTATTTCTCCAAATCCCTTCCAAAAATGGATATCTCTATCCATTCAACAGATGAAGAAATAATCTCAATTATGTTTTTAACTTGCAATTTTAAAAAATACCAGTAATGTTGACTTTTTGGCCCAACATTACAGGTCAATTGTGTTTCCCTTCCTTGAACTCCCAACGTTTCTAAGTCACTGATATTTCTCCTGACTTACAATGCCTACAGTCTTATTGTGCCAAAGACTGAAGACTGACCTCCAGTATCTACCTGGTCCTTATTCCTTTTCATAAAAGAATCTTCCTCAAACTGAATTTCAGCTGGGCTTTGGTCCACCTGCAGAAATGGCTCCCAGCCTCTCTTGCCTCGAGAAGCTGCCATGTATGGCTAATTGGGGGATGGGAGAAAATGAAAGGCACATTTTCCAAGTCACAACTGGAAACAAAAAGGCTGCATATACTTGGCCTTTTTTAGCCCCTCCCTCTTCCTGCTTGCTGGGACATATCAACAACCACAGCAGTCACTGTGGCCCAGGCAGGAAAGCCACCTGTGACACACAGTAGCCAAACTACCTGCCAGGAAAGGATCCCATGAGATAAACATAAACTTCTCTTGAACTTCAGCCAGTTACTTCAGGAGTCTCTACTTTAAAGAATCTAACTTATATTCCAACCACTGCATGTAGTAATCAGTTTTAATTTAGAATCTTAAGAATGTTTAATTTAAGAAAGCAGGTAATTTAGTGCTTCTATGAATTCTTCACAACATACTAGCAAGAAACAAATTAAATATCTCAACTAGTCCCTGTACATTTCTGTAAAATTCCTAGAACATTCAACAGTGATAAACTCCTAAGCATTACCTAGGGAATGAAGGTAAGAGTAGATTTTTAAAATTTGTCTATATTTATTTTTAACTTATAATATTTGCGGAGATAAAACACATTTCCAAAGTATAAAATGATATGAGCTTTCCTATGAAGCAATTAACAATGTACATCAAAGCTCCAATAATGTATATTCCCTTTCACTGATGGCTCCATTTCAACACATTTACCCTAAGAAAATAATCACAGCTGTACACAAACATTTACATAAAGGAAGTTTGGCACAGTGTTTATTGTAACAAGTTAGGAAACAACTTGAAGATTAACAACAGAAGTCAACTGGTTAAATAAATCATAATGCATTAATACTTTATAAATAATAATAACGATAGCAATGATTATTTATGTACACTTATGACTTACTATATAAGCTTTGCATATTTAATGGATTTAATCCTCACAATAAACCTATGAAGCAGGCATTATTATTGCCCCCCTTTGATAAATGAGAAAACTGAAGCAAAGGAGAGGAAATAACTTGCCCAAGCTACTAAGAGGCACACCATGGGTTTGATCCCAGGAAGTCTGGCTCTAAAGTTCACTATTCTGTGCTGCCTTCATGTAGCTCTAAGTGACAAAATATTATGCCGCCACTTAGAAACAAGTTAAAGAACAGTTAATAACACAGGCAAATGGTCAGACGAGCTAAGTGAAAAAAGCAAGATACAAAATTCACACGGTAGTACAAAAGTCACAAAATATGATCCTGATTCTATTTTAGTAAAGTATACATATATACACATGTGGACATTTTAAAAGACTGGATGAAATCTATTACAAAATATTAATAGTGCACATCTCTGAGTTATGAGATTACAGATGACTTAATTTTCTTCATTACATTTTCCAGTATTTGTAAACTTGCATTTCTGTTATAAGGATGGCAAAAGCACATTCTAATTTTATCAAAAAAGAAATATAAATAAAATATATCCCCTAAACCTCTTAACATTTTTTCCTTCTAGATATAATTAAGCATTTTTATTATTTCAATAAACATGTTACTTTCATTTATATATACTTTGTTGCTCCTCACCCCCCAAAAAGGATCAAAAACAGACTTTAGTATTTTTTTGTACTCAAAATCAATAAAGAACAAGACCAAGGTTGTTGCGGAAAGAATATGGCTTTTCTTGTTCAGATGAATAATCTATCATAATGTAAGAAACTGAAGTATAAACTCCAAGGTCCCTTACAGTCCTCTGACTCTGTATTCATAATAACAAGGAAAAGTGCTTACAACATAGCCCAAAGGTCAGAGTCAGATAGAAAATCATTTTTAACAAGAAGACTAAGGGTCTCATAAAAATCACTAAAAGTATTATGGATCATCTGAGTCTGCTTTTTAAAGTAAAACATTTAAAAGCTTTCAAATTGTTTTTCTGCTTAATAAGGCATAGCTGCCATAAACTGCTTAATAAGAAAGGCACAGAGTATTGCCAGGTCCCTTCAAGTCTGCACCTAGAGCCAACAAGTAAAGCAGATGATCTCAAAGCATGCCTCCTCCATCAATCCTTGTCTAGTAGTGAAACAGAAGAAAGCCTTAGGAAAAAATCAACAAGCATCACTTTGTAAACCTCTAGTACATCAATCAAACTCAGAAAGTCTTAAATTAATAAAAGAAACACTACCTACGATATTTATATATTTTATAATTATATCTTGATAAATATAAAACTCCTTTGCCCTTGTTTCTTGTCTACACTTTAACAGTCATGTTAAATTTTTTCACATAAAGATATAATAATTTTATATATACTTTGTCAAAGCATATCCTCACCACTGACCACCACTAATTTCATATGCAGGAAAAAAAAAAAACAGGCAAATTTTCTAGTCTTCTTATATTGATCATTTAATTTGAGATGTTGTGTTATACATTAAGGGTCTAACTATAAACTATAATGTCATGCTTCATCATTGCATCAATTTATTAGTCTTACAGAAGCTAGGATTAACTAAAGACTGAGAATTACCAATTTTAAAGAAAAGATTGGCAGATATCTGGGCACAATTTGCTTTATTTGGCATTATTGTGGCTTAATTCAGAAAATAGTATAAAATTAACAATAGCTAGTCCAATACAAGACTGATCAGAAGAAGATTAGCCTTTAAGATGTGGTCTTTAAAATAAAGGGCAATATAGTCCATCAAAAATTTTGAGAAATTCTAATAGAAATTTCCATTTCCAAGACGCTAACTTCAAACCTCATCCATAACATATACCATTTGAACCTTTTTTAAACTAGGTTTGTACGGGAATGAAAGCTATAAATAAGAAAAGAAACATCAAGTTTTCCCATTTAAATTATACACTTATAATTCAGTTTCTAAAATTAATTATGATTAACAATTATGCTTGCTGAGGACAGATTATGCAAATGCTTTTTCCTCTGCTGAACAAGTTACTAATAAAATCTTTATACAGCCGGGCTCGGTGGCTCAGTCTGTAATCCCACGCCTTTGGGAGGCTGAGGTGAGTGGATTGCCTGAGCCCGCGGGTTCGAGACCCACCTGGGCAGCGAGACCTCATCTCCACAATAAATAAATAAAAAAAAATCAGCCGGGCGTGGTAGCGCTTGCCTGTAATTCCGGCTACTTGGAAGGCTGAGGCGGAAGGATCGCCAGAGCCCAGCAGGTCGAGGCTGCGGTGGCCGGGAGCGGCCACTGCACTCCAGTCTGGGCGACAGAGTGAGACTCCAACTCAAAAAAAAAAAAAAAATCTTTATAATACTACAGTCATTGAATTTTTCAATGATGTCTAATGTTACCTGGTAATCTTAAAATGCTACAGAGAAATTAGGATTCTCAGAGTTTAGTAAAGGAAATGGATATGGCTGTCTATTATGACACCACGAAATAAGACGTAGAAAACACAGCTTGGGAAAAACTAGGCTTGGAATGCAACAATGCCTGACTGAGAGTTTGCTTTACTCCAACAATATGTGTGCAAATACAAATATAAGATGCACTCAAACATACATATATGAATGCACATGTAAGTGTGAGTGTATATATATGTATATGTGTATACATGTATGTATGTTTTATATAAATATATTATGCATATGCATATATCTTCACATGTAAAAATTGGCTAAAAATTTTTAATAGAAGAAGCTAAATTTGGAAGGAAGCAATCCTTTGTAATTATTCTATGCTTTTAGGGAATATCATGGCTATCTTGAACATATATGAGTATACAGTACTCACACTCATTCACACAATTTCTTACCACTGCTAATTAAAATATTCTAACTTCTCTATCCAATTCCTTTAAGTTCAGTTGAAGTTCATTTTCAGCATCTTTTTTAGCCAACTTTATGGAACAGGTATATACTTTCCACGGATTGCCTGTTTTGTGCTAATTATTACCAAACATTCCATTTGGCAGCATTTAGCTACTACAGGCTAAGAACTGGCTAAAGGCAGTTAACACAAAAATAAAATCCAAATTTCAAGAGAATATCCCAAATATGCACCAATGGATGCTAAAAATCACCTTCAATTAGAAGAGGCTTTTTACTTTCATAGCTGGCAAAACAGTTGATACATGAAAATTTTCAATAATCTGCATGTGGCTTTATGAAGAGGTTTTACGATTAAAGCTTATTTTGCAACTTTCGGGGGTAAACTAAAAATTTTTATGGAGGAAAATAATCTGTTTTATTTTATGCTTGTTCTGATAAACGACTAAAAACCTGAAGTGGATCAAACGAAGCCTTTTATTTTAGCTAGTGTACTACCATAAAGCCAGTGGACAATGAGATGATGACTATACTTTTTTTATTCACAAATTCACAAATCCCCTGTCCACAGAAACTCTGGGTTAAGTGAAGAGAGATAGCAATATAAAGTTATTATATTACTTAATATATCTGCAACTAAAAAATATCGCTTGCAACCAAAACAAGTAGCTAAATTGAAGTTTACCTTATTCTCCCTCAAGCACCCTCCTTATACATTCTCTTTCCTCTCCAAATTACAAACTCAAAAGCAAAAAAATTCGAAATTTAAAATAAAAATGTTTTATTGCCTTCCCATTTGACTTAGAAATCACCATGCATTCTAATGTTATGTCTTAGATTACCATCTTTAAGTTTCTATAAAATTTCTAAAAGATGATTATTTTCATAAATATGCATACATACTTATTAATACTCCTCTGTAACTAAGAATTTTTATAAAACAGAAAGAGTCAATGAATAAAACAAATAAAGTTTTCTTAAATCTAATTTGGGCACCTTACATCTCATATCCTTCTAGTTAAAGGATTACCTGGATTACCACCTTTATAAACGAACAGCAGTTAAAAATGGATAAACAAAATCACAATGAGTAAATGCTTTCAAGTGAGTATTTCTGAATAACAAGATTTTCTTCCTTACATTTACTTAAATCATTATTAATCTGCACTCTGAGCACAAGAAAGCTGGCTATAAAGGGACACAGAAACCAAAGTAATATAAAACACCATTCTTAACTAACATGTAAGGCAGAGATGTGAATGGCTACATGTCACGGAAACTTTAAAAAATGCCACACCTCTGAGAACTATTTAACAATTTATATGTATATTTACAGATATAGTGACAAGAAAAAGTCACTTTATAAAGTTATTATCTGATAGCAGTACAGAGCCACGATATGCTCAGAGCACTGTTTTCTAAATTATAGTACATCCTACCACAGGTGGGGAACACATCGTGAAATACAGAACACCTGAGAGATTCTATAGTGACAGACTATTAGAAAGCATATTTTCCCCCTCCTTTGCACACTCAAAGAATTTAAAGAAATTAGGGTTTAGTAAGAATCGTTTTAGAAAATCAACATTTTCCCACATGGTACAAACATTTAAGAGAACACTCAAGTGTGGACATCATTATCTCTTTGACTACCTATTAATAGTGGACACACCCAAGAGAAAATGTAACAAAAGAGTGGAGAAAAACAGAAAATGAAAAGGCAAATGTCACATTTTCCCAGCACACATGGCAAGACCTGAAAGTGCCCCACCACAGAGCCCCAGAATGAAGTTAACCTCGAGGCAGACTCCCAATCACTGAATCCATTACCTGCCACGTTAGCTATTTACACAAGATTACAAAGGCCTGCATACCAAGTTCATCGTGCAGACTGCTGTCTCCTACAGCAGACGCATTGTCATGTGAGGCTTCTAGGCGGACACTCCCATTTCTCACCAGCAAGGAGGCACTAGCACTGAGCACTGGAGCCTGGGGAGGGGGGCGGGCCTGCACTCTGACCTGGGCTGTGCACTGCTGACCTTGCTGACCATCTTGAAGGCTAGGAAAAAACATGGATTGGGGAGACATTACAGGGAAGAAGAGAGAAAACAACAGCTAGAATGAAGTCAATATAGAAAACTGATTTCAACATCCCCTAAGAGACAGCCAACAATCTTTGTAAAATATGCAGATTACACATTACTGATTTAAATCTCCTGTTCCTTATAAACTTGATTCATAGAGATGAAGGCAGTAAACATTTACTGTAACTTTGATTTAATTTCAATTACATTAACATAAATTGATCAATCTGTGACTTTTTTCTACCTCACACCCACTAAATTCTAGAGTAAGGAAAAAGAAAGCAGCAAAAAAGAACGGTAAGTTTTCAATGTGTGTGTTGTAGCTGGTCCCAATAGATGAACCTTGTTTTTCATTTAAAGATGCACTTGTATTCATAGCCTCGTAATAATTCTAGAACTGTTCTTTCAAATATTCTGGGATCTCAAATTCATAATAAAACAAAGTTTCTATGCAATTAAAAACCAAAGAATCTTTACCAAACACAACCAAAATGACAATCTTGAATTTTCAAAAAATCACAAACTAGTGTAAGAAAACCAGAATAACTGACTTAATCAAGTGAGATACAAATGATCATGGGAGGGAGACAGAAGCAGAATTAGTATGAAGTGCCATCTATAAAAGCCTACATATTGCTGCAATAAGGCCACATGCTTTATATATGTTAGCTAACACTTATGCTCCCTTAGCAAGTATTGCCATTTCCTTTTCCAGTTCTTATTATATTCTCATTAACAAGGATCCATCATTTTAGAGAATCTTAAAAATAATCAGGAAACCAGTAATTTCTCAAAGAATATTACAGTCTTATTAAAATTTGATAAAGTTTTTAAATACTTGGTATTCTGCTATAATAAATTTACTTATTAAAATTTGTAATGAAAATTATCTAAATTAAGAAACTATATTATTTCTTAATTCACTGATATTTTCATATCTTTACGATACTATGAATTTTAATGTTCCTTAGAATATTTAGTCAAATTTAAATCAACAAAACTCATGAAAACATTTTGAGTATAATTATATCATTCCACATGATGTTCAATGAACTCTGCATTCTCTCCATTTAAGTTTACTGTGAACAATCCCAGAGTCTGTAATGAAAATTATTAGACCTGCAGAACAAAAACAAGAATGCTACTTGGGATGGCTATATTCAGCTACTTGATCATTTTTCATGAATATCAACTTCTCTCTAAACCTTTGAATTCAATGTAATGGTTTCTCTGGTACCATTACAGTCTGCTGCAGACTGACCACGAAGTAAAAGGCTAAGTAGAAAATACTAATAATATATTGTATAAGCCTGTGATTATGGCAGTAGAACACACTCTGGAACTACGCTGTCCAATAGCGTAGCCTGTGACATTCAAATTAATTAAAACTTTCGTTCCTGGGTCATGCTAACATTTTAAGTGCTCAGTAACCACATAACACAGCTAATGACTACCACAGTTAATAGCTACCAAAGTGGGCAGTGGCGAGCAGTTAGTGTCTACCATATTGCACAGGGCATATTATAGAACAGTTCCATGATTCCAGAAAATTATATTAGCCAGCACTACCTGAAACATTTATTTTTCAGGCTTCCTTTAGAGCCACTGAAAAGTACACATTCTAAGCAGAGCATGGCCCTTCACAAACACATGAAAAAACTGAGTCGGCAAAAGGTTGATCTACCAATCCTTACTGGTATTGCTTTCTTAAGCCATAACTACAAAAGTATTTACTTAACACCTTCTTCAGACTAGAATCTTTGTACAATAGATATAAGTCAAGACATCATCTTGGAAACTAATAAAATCAGATAAGTTTTTATCTTCCATATATAATTTATCTGTCACTCTTCCTTAGACTCCACCTAAACTTACTTACACACACACCTTAACAAATTTCACAACAGAGAAAACAGTGAGGAAAAAAATGTTTCAGTAGTTTAAAGTATTGTGTCCCTTTAGATTCAGAACATAGTAGAATTTTTTAGAATATGCACTCAACAAGTTTTTCTATCAATGTTTTAACTTAAATTTATAAGCAAAGTTGCTATATGGCAGGTGGATGTGGTTTTATGTGAATATATTTAAGAATATACTAATCTTCAATATAGAGATGCACAATGTATATCCAAATATATAAAAACTGTTTTTTGCTGGGCTCGGTGGCTCAGCCTGTAATTCCACGCTTTGGGAGGCTGAGGTGAGTGGATTGCCTGAGCCCGCAGGTTTGAGACCCGCCTAGGGAACTTGGCGAGACCTCATCTCTACAATAAATCAAAAAATTAGCTGGGTGTGGTAGCGTGCGCCTGTAGTTCCAGCTACTTGGAAGGCTGAGGCAGAAGGATCGCCGAAGCCCAGCAGGTGGAGGCTGCGGTGGCCGGGAGCGGCCACTGCAGTCCACTCTGGGCGACAGAGTGAGACTCCAACTCAAAAAAAAAAAAGTTTTTTTTAAAAAATATTAGACAAATAATGAAAATAAACTCCAGAATTTAAAAAAAAGGAAATTAGTCAAAATCAATGTGATTTTAATGTTCAAAATGTCAAGTTTCTGAACATCAAAGGCCAGTAATAAAAAGTTTATGTTCCTTGAATTCCTATTTTCTAAATCCTTCAACAACAACAATAAAAGCCTGCCAGGCCATAAAGAAGGACAAAACTATGAACTTCACAGCAGCTTGGATGGATTTACTGTCTGTAATACTCAGTGATTTATCACAGAAACAAAGAACTGAGTACCACATGTTCTCACTCACAAGCAGACCCAGAACAATTATCATAATACTATGAGAAAGGGATTGGCAGTAGTGGGAAACTGCCAGGGGAGGAAGTGGTGAGGCATGCTTCCTCAATAAGCGTACCCGATCTCAAACTAGGTGATGTGGGGACCAAGGTGAGGTCCAAACTTTACCTATACAATAACCATTTGTATACCTAACCATTTGTACCCCACGTCTTTAAAATAAACATGTTTTAAAAAGAGAATAAGACATATGTCTCAACTTTCACCTTAAAAAAAAAGTCTGCCATTTTTGCATAAATTGTTAGAAAACATATTCCTAGAGGACTGCACTTCAATTTAAACTAATAACTGGCATGAGTAAATCTTTTTTACAGTTTCCACTATATGTCAAAACTACCAGTTTTAGAAAAGGTAGCAACTATTTTACAACACTACAAAAACAAAGGCAGAAACTCAGTCTAGAGCTATGGGCTACCACTCGCATCCCTGACATACAGTCTTACTAATTAATATTTCTAGTTTAAAAGGTGGAAAAAGAGTTGGTCTTGGTCTTTCTGTCCTCTGTCCCACTTAGCTGGTACCTGACCCATTCTGCCTTATGCTGCTAGTTATCTTTGTGTCTCCCCACCTAAAATGTAAACTCTGAGTGTGATTACATTATTCCTATAAACCTCCAGATTCCATAGAAAACCCGGAAGAGGGTATTGAACAATAGCACACAAAAAACAAATCGTTGGTGAATTCATTTCTGAGCGTCACAAAATGATCCCATGAGTTTCTAATCATGAACTCCCAGTTATTACTATGACCTTATTTTATTATAAATCTTTTGTTTTATTTTAATCTTTTTAAAAATAAATTTAAGAATACACTAAAGTTTTTTCTCCCTTCCCAAAATGGAGTGATGATTTCTTTCCATTCCAGTCCATTAACCAGAATTCAAAAAGTTATTATACCTAGGTTGATAATATAGAAATAAATCTTCATAGTTGTATTATAAACATTTTAAATACTTGCCTTTTTTAGCCCTAATAACTGGGGAAAATTAGCAAGGGCCTACACAACCTACCTAAAAGGCTAACTTAATTTTTAAAAAACTTTAAAAAATAATTCTGAAGTCATATGTTCTTATAAGCATTCTAAAATACATGCAAATTGTCTTTGTAAGAAACCTGACAATCTACTCCCAATCCTTGAAAATGTATATTTTACCAAGTTGCTTTTGGGATGGTCAACTACTTAAACTATTCATACTATTCATTAGTGTATGAAATAAGTTGGTAGATTTTACCAGTATTTATATCGTGATTGTAATGAAAGTATTGCTACATCTATTCCATTTCTTTGATAAACAAATTTTCCAATTTTAAATTCTATATTTACTTTAAGATGTTATTATTTTGTAACTCACACTGAGAAATAACACAAATATACTTTACCTGAATATTTTTACAAGTACAAAAGATAATTTTAATAAGTTAGTTTTTCTCCCTAATCCTCACAACTATATTTTATCTTATCTTACTTGGCCCATAATGAAGTTAGCTTATTTAAGATACATGAAACCTATGTACTAAAAATTTCCTGGAACCTCAACAAAACCACACACTGACACTGGAAGACTATCTTCCAAAAATCCTAATGCAAGTCCTTTAAAAATAAGCAGTGTACCGCATCCTCATCTGAAAGGTGATGGGCTTAAAACCCTAGAAAAGCATGGGAAAATTATATGTGACTGGCTGGAATCAGAACTCAGCTCTTTCATATTCCATCAGGTAGAGAAGAAAACTAATTTTTCTACATATGCTTGGTGAGTAGGAGCCAGCAGGTTCACTGTGGCAAATAAAGTTTTTAAAGACTAGAAAGAAGGTTTTTTTAAAAAGTTGAAGAAATACCAATATGTAATGAGCAAGAAAGCAATTAAGTTGCCTATGGCAGATACTTATTCAAGAAGCAAAAAGGTTAGGAGAAAAAAAAAAGAAAAACTAGCAGGAAATGCTGAGCTCTTTCTGCATGTTGGGAATCCACCCCAAATCTATCAGCAGAAAGAAAAGTCATTGAAGGAAGGAAGGGAAGGAGTGGAAAGGACACAGAAAAGGGGAGCTCGCAAAAAGCAAAGGGGGTCAGAAAAGGTTTCTAGAGCAAATGCTTCTTTTAAATTGGTCACCTTCTCATTTTTATATTTTAAATATTGGCTTAACCCACAACACTTTTTATAGAAATTTGTATTATTGCAGTATTAATTAGGAACCTGACCTACGAGAGATAAAGTTCCTGACTGTAATGTAAAGTCCAGGAAAACAAGCGAGTCTTAAATCTCAGGGAAATATAAAATAAAGTTGTATTTTAGAGAAATAAGAATTTTGCTATTCTCAAGAACAAGATTTTAACAAGAGAAGGGGTTTATCACTTCTACCCTACCATGCACTCAACAGTAGTTAATTCATCAAATACTTTTTTTAAAAAAATCTGAAATTAGAATGCGGCAGGAAAAAAATTTGCATAATGGTATCTTTGGGCATAGAGGTAAATAAAAGTATACTAGTATATGGTATAATATATGCACTGTTTAACTAAGCACATGTAAAGCACCTGTGTCTATATTTGTATTCTGAAACTAAAGCCCTAGTCTTTTGAAAAGGCTTTTACATTTCTAATTCAAGGTATGGGACTCATTGGATTTGACACAAGAAAAAAAGTTACTCAAATTTTAATGGGAAATTAACCTTAATGTTATGAATGGATGCTTTCTTACTTGGAACTATTGGAAAAAATAAAAATGTAAATGTTTTTGTTTAATACACTACACAGGTTGAGAAATTCAATAAAGATGTACATATCTCCAATTGACCATACTCTACATAAATTACATAATTTAGTTCTGTGTCATTTACTAGGTCCTGGTGATTCTGAAATAAAACATATCACGTTTTAAACAATATAAAATAAAATGCATCCTATTTTAATGAAATAAAAGAATTAAACTGGCTTATCAAGCGGCAGGAATCTGTTATTTCTCAGTAATAGATATTCATCACTCAGTTTTGCAATTTGTTCATATTAAATACCATCAAGATGTTGGGGGAAAACTGCATTAATTATTAATTTGGAGTGGAAATAAAAGGAAGCTGCCTTGTGGGCTACTCTTTAGACTTCTCCAACGCGCTAAGCGATGACCCAACCGCACCGTCCCAGAGGAACCACGGAGCATACACGATGGCTCTCGGTCGCATGCAGAGCCAGAAGGAGCTCCGTGCGCACAAGGGGCAGGTGACTGGGCCTGGCACACGCATGCTGAACTCCATGGGGACGAGTACCGTACCTGAGGGGTGATCCGACGAGCAATGCAGGCGGGGTAGGATTACTGCCTGCATTGTGGCGGCGTCGCACCGCCTGGCGCCTAAACGTGCTGCGTTCACGGCGAAACGACACCGCCTCCTCGCTGGCCTGCGCTGCGGCATCAAGACAGACTGGGTCAGACAGGGCCTCGCAGGGACAAGAGCAGTGGGCTGCCTCCCTGACCCCCCCAGCTCGGGCGCCGGGCTAAGCGCTCCGAACTGCTTCCCGTGGACGCCGTCCGAGGACACACACAAGGCATGCGCTGCTTATTTACAGATAACGGCTTCTCCAAAAACAGTGTTTCATCCGATTACCTGGTCTCCCCATCCTCTCTTCAACCTCAATCTCCCATTTTTAAGATCTTTGTTGCATTCAATCTCTTCCTAAAAGTCTCATTTTTATCCTCTCTTCCCTCTTTAGTCAAGGCGGCTTTATGAGTACATACAATACTTGCTAGTCAGTGTCTACTACAGGGAATGGGCATTCGTGTCTTCCTGGCATGAGGACAGTAAAAGCAGCCAAGGTAGTCCCCCACTGTCCATGCCAGGGAGTGAGGGCAGGCTGCTCTCAGGCCTTATGCCATGGTCGTGGTGGCATTAAATGAACCTCTGCACAGCTAGTTGCTAAATGCCCAGCACAGCACCAAAAGACTTGACTTGCAAGTACCCACTATCACCACACTGCATTCAACCCAATGCCCCTGGCCCTGGCCCTGGCCCTGGCCCTGGTCCTCGTCCTGGTTATGGTCCTAGTCCCCCCTACATTAAGAAGCAAAATGGCAAGTATACAAACTCACAGCTGAATATAGAAGAAAGAAAGTGCAAATTAAAACCAGGCATACAACAAGGAGAACATCACAACAGTGGTTAAGTAGGACACACAGATTTTACAAAACCATACAAATTGACCAAAAGGTTTCTGAAACAAAATGAAAAGTGATTTTCATCCATTTGAATATAAAACAATCATTTCCTAGTGTGATCTAAATATTTGGGAATCACTTTGATTTTGAGAAAAGGTATGTTCATGCTGAATATAAATAAAGACAAAACAAGTTAGTAAAGAAACATTCTTTCCAAACACAAATTCCTTTAAATGTGCAAAGGATGTTACTTGTGAGGTAAAAGTTCATGTATACAAACATATTAGTCTATAAGAACAAATGCTGTGATTCAATCTGTTCATCTAGAACTGTGCTATGCTGTCCAAAATGGTACCCATTCACTATATGTGGCTATTTAAACTTAAATTAGAATTAAGTAAAATTTAAAATTCAAGCTTGAATTTTACAAACTCATGCCTGTAATCCCTGCACTTTGGGCGGCAGAGGTGAGAGGATTGCCTGAGCCCAGGAGTTCAAGATCAGCCTGGGCAACATGGTGAGACCTCGTCTCTACAATACATTAAAAAACTAGCCAGGCATGGTGGCACACGCCTGTGGTCCCAACTACTTGGGAGACTGAGGCAGAAGGATCGCCTGAGCCCAGCAGGTGGAGGCTGCGGTGGGCTGTGAGTGTGCCACTGCACTCCAACCTGTACAACAGAGTAAAATCCAACTCAAGCAAAAATCCAAGTACCATATGTTCATACACGTAAGCAGACCCTGAACAATAATCATAATATACTATAAGAAAGGGATGGGCAGTAGCAGGACACTGCTGGGGAGGGAAAGGCAGGGCACATAACATTAATAAGGGTACCTGATCTCAAGTCAGGCAAAGTGCGGACCAAAGGGGAAAACTTTGCCTGTACAATGACCACTTATCTACCAAATTGTATCCTACATCTTTAAAATAAAATTTTTAAAATAAACAAAATAATTGAAAATTCAGTTCCTCAGAGTCATTAGCCATATTTCAACTGCTCAGTAGCTGAGCAAGTGGCTACTATTACTAGTAGTTGGAGCTAGTGGCCACTATTACTGGACAGTGCAGATATTGAGCATTCTCATCATCACAGCAAGTGGCACGGGGCAGTACTGATCAAGAAGATCAAGGCTGCCTTTCTGCTATCACATCTATAGGCACACTGCATACTTTGCCCATTCCTGATAGCCATGACCCCAATGAAATGAAAATACAATCAGCATTGTCACAAAGGAGAAAATATATACAGTGATAGGGAAGTCACTGGATGAAGAATAAAACAAAGCAGAGATGAGAATCAGCCAGCTGAAGGAAGAAATGAAAAGTCAGCTGAGTAATTGGTACACCTACTAACGGTGCTCAGACATCAGCATAGTTAAATCAGGTTATGAAATTTAAATCACTATTTAAAAACTCAATTCAAGACTTATTTATGAAAATATTATATTGAAGACTTCTAGTCTATGGCTGTTACAAACCATATAAATTATTTATAAACTACTGCTTATAACAAATGATTATGCTCAATTTACAAGTCAATCTAACTTTAGCAAGAAACTTTCAAATGTTCTCTCTAGTTACAGATATTCTGCTTCAACCAAATTAGGAAAGTAATGCTTATCCAAACATAACTTACAAGAGATAATTTATCTATAATATATACTAAAGTTATTCAGGATTTAGAAAAAAGCAGTATGGATCACTGACTGCTAAGAATAGGACAAAGGGAAACAGGAGAAATGTTTAGTCAAAATGTTCTTTGGCTTCTTCAGAAAACAATTTTTTCTGCTAATAATACACCATTTATATTTTGTTATTAATATCTGCAAAAGAGCTACATATTACATTACTTCTTAATAGTCTTGGAATCACATCAAGATGAAAGTTTGGGCATCCACTGAGTAACGTTAAAGTGAAACTATGATTACTGTCTGTTTTCCTTTGTAATATTCAGGGCATTAAGTTGTTCAAAATGCTAACTATGGCAACTGCTTTAACAGTAACTAGGATCCCACATTCAACTGAAAATGCTATAATTTATGGTCACAGTAAATAAGATTAAACCATGCCCTCATGGGAACGAGATATTTACGGAACATCGCTATTTGGAATAGAGTCCATTGGGGGTCCAGTTCTATTAGACCAAAAGAGGGAAATGGGTCTTTAAAGCTTAAGATAATTTGCTATAATCATATGCAATCAATCATACTTGATAAAAATTCACTTCCACAACCCAATTGTAATAAACTCTTTCTGAAGCATTTAATTTTATGGAAAAAAAGAAAAAAAACTTAACTAGAGAACCAGGCAGAAAGGAGAATGTATTTTAAAAACTGGTTTTGAAGCTGACATTTTGACACTGCTTAAAATCCAGTATCTTCTGGCAAAAGAGAATGGAATTAACTAGTTCATTTGTAAAAATATAAAATGCACATAGTAAAGAATTAGCACTCTAGATACAATTAAATTTTATGCATGTGCAGTTAAAGAAGAAAAAAATCACAAACATCCAAGTGATTCAAAAACCATGAATGAAAAAAACAGATATTGTATACTTCCAAGAGCATATATTTAGACAGCTGTGTATTTTTTAATGTACTTTTTTTGTATTTTTTTTCAAGATTACAACAGTATTGACTTTCTAACCATTTCTCTATGTGGGTTAAAAATAAAAAGACTTCAGAAGACTGAGTTTATTATCATAATCAGTTTAAGAGGGACTTTCAGATAATTTAGCTTTTTGTTTTTGGTATCCTGATGCAATTACTACTATTTAAGCACTTACTACCTGTCTAAGGGCAACTCAGGGACAAGGCACAAATATCCTCGGACATTTTCAGTGGCTGTGGTCCATCTATTTCTGAAGAGCACAAAGAAAGGAGAATCCAAAACATACACCTCCCACCTCAGGAGTTACTTCCCATTAGTCTCAGTGAGCTTAAGAAAATCCTACACATTCTATACTGCATTATTTTAATGCAACTACTTATTCTTATAGGGAGTATTACTCTAACAGATTGTCATTGGTTTTACTCTGTGAATGAAAACACGGAAAGCATCAAACGCAAGAATACACTTCCAGAATGGCTGGGATGCACTAAAGAGCAAAGTTTGGGAAGGTAGGAGGTGAGGGTTGTCCAAATTCTATCTCAAAAGCTGGAAAACTGTAAGTGCAGATAGAGATGCCACTTTAAAAACTGATGTCAATCATGTACCTGACTGATTTGTAGAAGGAATCATATGTGGCAAGTAACTTGCCAGTCATTATGTGCTATGGTTGTGTTCTTGTAGTGGCTCAATTGCAATTATATAAGTTAATACAAACTTACAGGAAATTGCTCAAGAAAACTGTTCTTTTCAGTGAGCAATGTTTATTGTGGGAGAAAAAAGAGTAAATCTGAGAAGACTATGAGAATAAAAATATGTGTTTATTACCTCAAAAAAATCAGAACAAAAACTGTATTAGGAAATTAAATTTTAAGAAAGACAACAAAAGTATAAAACAAATAAGTATATATACATTTCAGGAAAATAAAAGCTGCAAAATTCTGAAATACACTGAAATATGTTTCAAGATAAAACCTATTTTACTTAACAAAGCAATGAAATGAATAAATAAATGAATAAACACTCCAAAAATACTGCAAGAACATTCTTAAAAAAAATCTTAATCTAAGCATGAAATCTACTTTATCTAAACAGTTTTCCTATTTCTTAGTTTCTGTGTTGGCCAAAAATAAGGCTAATATCAACATGCAAAGATTTTGTTCTAATGAAGAAACAAATGTTTATACAAAAGTGTCATTTTCTAGGAGGCCAAAGAACAATGAGAATCTACTAAACAATTTCTAAGTATTAATTCTGAATTAAGCATTCTTCTAAGTGATTTTATACCTCTAGGTTTTCTTCACAATTGAGCCTAAACATAATCTTTCTTAATTATTACAGCATGATACTATACTACCATATTAAGTGATGATACTATGATGTCCTTGAACACTGCTTGTGTTTAGCAACCACACACCACTGAGTTTCCCGCTTGGCGGCCATCACCACAGAGCCTGCTTGTGGTCAGCCTCACTCCTATGAACTGGCTGCACTTGCCATGTGGACTAGGAAATTGGAAAAGTAAGCTGAGCAGACTTCAGAGTCTCTCTATTCAGTAAAGCACTAAAGTTGTAATGCACATTTTCTGTCTGTTCATTGGTCTTTATCTTTTCTTTTTAATGTTCAATGATATTTGTCCACAAAATAACAGAACTTCCATTTATGTGTGTAGCACGAACCCTCATAAATTGCTGATTGAAAAGATTTTACTTTTCTTTAATTATTCCTTTAAAAATTACCTTTGGTTCCTAACACAACATTTGAATAGGATTCTACTTCACACTTACACAATAGTGACCCAAACATTATAATTAAAACAATTTTTGCAGAGAAGTAAAGGTTAAGCAATTCAGAAAAAAGTACAAAGAATATTAAGTAAACACAAACTTCTCCACTCTGGCTAGTCCTTGTATTCCAATAACTGATATAGAAAATATGCTATAATAATAGTATCAAATCAGACAGGAAATAAACTTAAGTAGCCCAAAAGCAAACTACTGTATTAAAAGTAATACAGGCTAGAAAACATAGGACATTTTTCTATCATATATAATTCGGTACACTTTTTATTCTTAAAATATTAGTTATAAATTCTTAAAGATATGCCTTATAATTTTTTAAAAAATTAAGTACAAAACAAGAGTGCAAGAGAAAATGCCTTAGTTTGAACTTAAAACATTTTTCCAGCCTAAGAAATTGTAGATCATCATTGGTGAAATCCAATTTTAACCAAAATACTTGATGAATATGAAAGAGTATGTGAAAACTATCACTGTTATGTGACTGAATATAAAAAGATATGTTAGCTACTACTGCCAAAATAAGGTTGAAACCCATGTTACTAAATTAGGTATTAATAAAAAATGTTTTTTCTGTGGGTGTTATATAAGAAACTAGGAATTCAGATATTTTTATTTTTACTATTGTTGAGTTGCACAATGGCACAATTAGAATATCTCTAATTTATTTATATATTTAATCATTTTCTTCTATTTTAATTTTGTACCACTGAATTAATGAGGTTAATTTTATATCATTGAATTAACAAGAACAGGACACATCATATAGCATAGGGAACTGTCCTGTTTGATAATAGTGAAAGCAGCACTATTAAGGCATTTACTTTGCAACAGGCCCTGTTCTAAGCACTTCTGTGTGTTAACTCCTTCAACCTCACAGCAACCCTATGAGATAAACACTACCATACATCTCATTTCAAGATGAGAAAGCTGGGGCTTATAAATCCCTTTCCTAGAGTCACAACTACAGGGGCACCCTCTTACCAACAAAGCTAGATGACTCGTGTCACCAAACTAGACTAACTCCTATTTTAGTATTTTATTTTAGTACTGTGAGTATATTTTCTACATTCCATCCTCCGCACTACCAACACCACCATCTTAAAAATGAAAAGAAATCGCTGGAGAACGCATCAACACCTTCAAGTTCATTAGGATGAGCTCTACCTGTGGTCCATGTACAGGCATATGGATGGTTAAGCAGTGACATATTCCATCAACACATTTTAGGAGGCAGTGTGTAAGGTAGAATGGATGGCCCAAAAACATTTCCTCTAAATTGTCAGATGGGATAGTACCACATAATGGTAATACAAACAAATATCTTTAACAAGTATTTAAGATTCTATGTAATTTCCAAATAATGAGAGCCAAAACAAATCCCCTCTCACCACCTCCAACTTCCCAAAAAGTCCAAACAAACCCCCAACAAAACTTCTATATTTAATATTTAGATAAAAACCAACTAAATATAAGTCCCCAACACATTTGTGTGGTTTAGTTTTGCTCTTATTTTTATTCTAAATTCAATGAAGCACTAATAAAAATAGTTTTTGTCCCCTGGGAAGTAACACACCAAGAATACAGACTTTAGGGAAAAAAAAAAAGTTTTTGCAATGCCTTCCTTAGGCAAAAAATATTTTTCAACAGCCCACAGAGCCAAAGGAGATGGAAATTTTTAGTTCATTATTTGTTTCTTCTTAACATTTAAGGTTATTTTTTTTAAAAAGAATACAAACAAAAGCTATAACCCAGAAAAATGAGAGCTTATATTAAAGAACTTTACTGAGAAGCAAATAATACTTTCTATGTAACTCTTCCTAAAATAAACAAAGCATCTCACATTCCCTGTAAAAACAAAATGACATTTTAAATCTAAAGACATAGATTTATTACATACTTTTGTATATATTTTTTGTGTTTCAACAATATTCAAAACAGCAATATGTTTCTATCATAGTATGTTCACTCTTAAAATTCATTTTTATAACAACTTTAAAAAGTAAGCTAAATTTTAAAATCCAATGGTTTCTTGCACATTGCCAACATATCTGATAGGGTATGTATAAGAAATCACTTTGAACATTTTATATTTTTTATTAAAAAAAACACAATGGTATCCAGGTCAAAGACTCAAGGGAACTTAATTAGTATATTGTCATCAAATGGTTATAACTGTTTCCAATATAATTAGTTCTCAATATTTAGGTTTGATAGACTTTTTTCCTTAGGGACTACAGATAATTTATTTACATTCCCATTACAAATTAATCTTAGTTAGAAACTTTACCAAAAGGGTGGAAAAAACCCAAGAGAATGTTGACCACAAACGAACTTTAAAAATATTCTGGATGAAATTAAAATTCCTTACAAAAAAAGGCACATTTATGTGTTTCAGAATATTTGTACAAACAAAATCCAGCTTAACTTTTAAGCATTACTGAACATTCCCACACCAGACAAACTAAAAACTTTAAAACAAAAGACATGAGCATAAAGAAAGGGAAGGGGGTAGAGGCCAAAAAAGCAAAGGTGCCAATGATAAAAGACCTAATTCTTCTGATTCTAGTCAAACAAATTCCATAATATCAGGAAAAAACTAGTTTACGCAGAAATAAATAGCAAGACTCTGAAATAAACAAAGAGGACAACAACACATATAATTTTGCACGATTCCCCATTAAACCTGAAATAAATAGGCTATTACTTTAACCAAAACACTATCACTGTTATCATAGGAAGCATCTTACATCGATTAATGGATACAAACTGTTGACGCAAACTACAAACCTCAATTTAATAAATTTTAAGAAAAGTGTGAAACTACAGAAAAAAATAAAATGTCCTTAATGCCTGAAACTTGAATAACCAAACAATAATACCAAAGACACAGAACAACAACAACAAAAAGGTACAATTATCAAAGTACATAATCAGAGCTAAAGTAATCTTTGGAAAGCTCCCAGTAATCTAACTCCTAAATCTCGGTGGCCACACTGCCTAAGAAATCACTCAAACTGGTCTGGTGCCCTAATAAAATTACATATTTTGTTATCGCTTTGTTGTAAAAGAAAGGAGGCTAATTTTTGTTATTCCTAGCAAAACATTAACAGGTGGTAACTGGCTTAGACAAGGAGACACCGTCAAGAACAAATTGATATACTAAAATATTACAACTGAAAAGATACTTTTTAGTGTTCACACCAAGACCTTTCCTAAAGGTAACCACCTCCTTCTCCATTCAAGAGAGCTGATTTTACTAACACAGGGTAGGGGGCATATTCACAGAAGCACATTTCAATGAGCATTGCTCATCTTAGCAGTGCCCACACATGCAGAGACCTGAGAAGCCCCTCCCTCCAGTGACTTACCTCCACCGCCTGCGTCTTGCTCCTCCCCTTCAGCAAAGGCACCCTGGCTCGGCAAGCTATTCCGAGACCGAGTGACGGTCTCCAACTGGGAAGCCCGCCCCAACAGAGACAGCTCATCCAGCACCTCCCCCTCTTTGGCCTCGAGGTCCGACTTGGACGTGGTTAAGCGCTTGATGTTCTCTGGGGCCATCAGCCTGCTGGAGCCATTCAGACATGCCACCGTGCCACTGTCCAGGCTCAGAACTCGGGCCCGGGTCTTGGCGCTGTGTGTGCTGGAAGTCCGCCGCGGGGCCCGCTTTTTGCCAGCTCCTTCAGGAGCCAGATGGGCTCTGTGAGAGTGCTGAGAGTCAGTGCCCCTGTCTTTATGACTGTGTTTGGCCTTGAGAGCACTGTACCTACCCTCGGGAGACTGGCAGGAGTGAGAGGTGGTGCTGGAAGAGCTATCGCTGTTGAACTGGTGAGCAGACTGAACACTCGATGCCCGGCTCAGGTCACTCTGATCGCTGGAGTCCTCATCGTGACAAAAGATAGCACTGTGTGGTTTGGTGCCAGAAACACCACGAAAGGACACATAGTCCCTGTGCCGACTTGAATCGAAACTGCTGGCCCGTTTTTTCCCCGTCCGCCGCCTGCCTGACTTATGGGCAGAGGCTGTCCGGTGGATCACGCTGGAAGATTTAGGCCGAACGTCCCCCTCCTTCTGCCTTCCACCCACAGCCTTACACACTTTTGAGTCCCCTGAGCTAGCTGACTTCTCACTCTGCTCCTCTCTGTTCTCTGTGGCATTCCCAGATGGCCTGACGCCTTGGGATGTGACTTCGTTTGCATGGGGATTTTTATTGGCTTCTTCAGACGCAGAGGTGCTGAGGCCTCTCTGGGCATGCGACTCATCAGAGGTGCTGGAGTCCTTGGCCTCAGGGACTCCGCTATTGGCACTCCCTTCCAAGGCAGCTTTCTCGCTGCTAGTCCTCCTGTCCCTGGCACAGCCGCCCTTCTCCTCTGGGTCGGCAGGGTCGGCAGAGTGTTCTCTCCTCCCGTCACCCTTAGTTCCTGCCTTGGGAGACTCGTCGTGCTCTGACAGGGCGCCCTCGACATGAGTGGAGCTGGTCTGCTCGCTCTTATAGCTGCTGACTGTGCTGTTGGAATCACGGTCTGTGCCACTGCAGTAGCTCTCAGTGGACGCACTGCTCCGTGTGCTCAGACTCCTCAGGCTGTCCACACTCTTGTCTGCTTTCAAAGGTTTGCTCTTCCCACTTTTTGTGGGTGGCTGAGAAGGACTGTTTTTCAAGTCACTAGCAAGCTGAAATTCCCCAGATACACAAGAATTTTCCACCAAGGATTCTTTGGATCCAGAATGAGGTTTAGAGGATTCCAACTCGCTCACTGGGTCTAGCCCACGTCTCTGCTGATAAAGAGGGAAGTCATTCAGTGCCGTGTCTGGGAAGGCCACAGCAGAGCTGGAAGTCCGTGGAACCCCTCGTGGCCGGTGCTCCTTCCTGTAAGAGTGTGAATGTAAAGGTACGAGAGAGGCTACTTCCGTGTCACAGGCGCTAGATAGAGACTGGTCCACATGGTGGTGGTGGCTGTGACTTGGCAAGCTCACTTTGTCGCTGAAGTCCCTCGGTAAGTCCTGTCCACAAGAGGATAAGGAAGGTTGAATGGAGATGAAGGAGTCATTGGAGACCAGACGAAAGAGCTTCCGATCTGTGGCCAAGTCTGTTACAAACACATATTTGGAAATGTTAAAACAAATGTAGGGTCTGCTGTCCTACTGTTTAACAATGGCAAAATCTCACCACATACTGTAAATCAAGTATAAACAATTTCTCGAGCAGTTCACTGAGTAAGAGTTGGCCAGTCATTTCAAAGAGCTGGTTTCCATTTCACAGCTGCACAAAGAAAGCATTCTACTGATGGAATGAACTGAACTTCCAAACCTTTGAGTTTTTCAACTGGCCTCAGATAAAGTTCTATAGACTATCAACAATAAAATAAGAGGCTACAGAGGACTGCATTTAAAATGGACCTGGATTTCTATGCAAGCTCTGTCTCTAACTTACTAACTTGGTAACCTTGGGTTACCCTCCGAACCTTGTTTTCTCATCTGTGAAATGTGGTATTAACCTGACTGAGCCATAGGTAAGGAATAACTGAGTTCATAACATATACTGCTTGGCACAATATTAAAAGTTATTTTAATATTGTTATTTTAATAAGGTATCATTTTATCTCACTAACACAATATTAAAATCCACTTGGAAAACTAATGGTTATTTTACAAATCAATAAAGACCTATAAAAATCAGAAACAGAAAAAAAATCAAAAGGCCAAACAATGCCCAAACAAGACATGATATAAAAATGTAAAGACATCTTGTTTGTAACAGTTAAAACAACAACAACTACAGAGCAAAATACTGATTTTCTCTTTTGTTACTGATATAGCAATTATAAAATACCCTGTGAAAAAATACATATCTTTCTGTATCTATAAGACCATTCCTTTAACTCTCCATTTATGATAATGATTTGTGACTTGAATTATCATATGTACTATGTATGTAAATATATAGATATAAATATAGATATAAATAAATGCACCTACCCACCTACCTAACATTGTAATTTATCTTGGAATAGAGCTTGACAATCGAACCGCACAATAGCTGATTTTTTAAATAGACATTTTGACAGACAAGGGTGGTTGAACCTGCTATTAATTAAATAAAAAGAAAAATTCATGTCTTATTTGTCATAAATGCATAGGCAAAGTACAACAGATTCTATAGTAAGTCAGATTTTCCCCAGTAGAATCTCAATAACAAAAGCAGACATTTCTCTCAAGATTAAAATGAGTCTCTAGAAATGTTTATATACTTTTTAAAAAATCTAAATTTAAACCAGATCTATGAATAATTAATTAAATCTGGAGGTAGCCTCTAGAGTGTACCAGAAAAATTGTGATCTATAAATGACCTATTAGGTTTTATCTTGTGTTTTAAAGTTTTCAAGATATATTAAACCGATGTTCTTTATCATTTTCCAAAGAGCTGCCACTGTACTTGGGTTCTTATAACCTCTAAATATCAAAATTTAAAAGTTGGCATTGCATTTACTTTTTTAGTATTAAATTAAAATGTTATTTCTAAAAACTCTCTAAATATCTCTAATAAACAATTATGCAATGATATGTCATTCACATTTCAAGAATATGAATTTTACATAACAATTAACTCATGAACTCTGAACAGGTAGTTGAAAAAAAATCTCTAAATCTAAGATACAACAAAGGACTTTTTAAAAAATGCTAATGATCAAAACCAACTCCCTTCCAAGACATTAATAAAGCAGAAACTTAAGTTTTTCATTTTAAAAGGCACAGCCAAATTTACTTTAATATATGTACTTTTTTCAATGGTGCTAAATAAATATACCATAAAAGTCTTTATTTTGTCAGAAAGAATTTTAGGTGGTCTTAGGAAGTTTTCAAGTAAACAAATTTCCTTAGACATTTTTTTCTTACTGATACCAATATATTCAAATACATCAAAGCTAGGAGGTTCAAATCAACAGAGAGATACTACTTTTAATCTAACAACTCTTTTCAGTAACTGTTATTAGTGGTATTTAGAAAAAGAAAGGCACACTCAAATACTGTTTGTTCATGGTGGTGTGCAAACTGGTTTAACTTTCTGTAAAATAATCTGGCAATGGGGCCAAAGCCTTGAAAACGTATTCTTACCCTTTTATTGGTAATCTATTTTTAGAAATTGTTTCTAAAGGATAAAATATGTGTACAAGGTTTTAACACAAAGTTGTTCCTCTCAAGTTACAAAAGTTCTTAAAGCATAAAAAGTGTAACAATGTCAATAAATAATGGCTAAATAAATTATGTAGTCTATTAATTTAATTCAGGCACTAAAAACATTTTCAAAGATTATATAATAATATGAGAAAATACTTAAGTGAAAAAGGTGGCACTATACAAAAAGTATAATTCCAGTTTTGTAAGTTAGAAGAAATGCTAAGGGGACATGTGTGTGCTTATATGAATGGAAAAAGTGATACACCATAGTCAGTCATAAAAAAAAAAAAAAAAAAACACAGTCCTGATACATGTTCTACTATGGCAAGTGAAAGAAGCCAGGCACTAAAGACCACATGTGATATAATTCCACTTACATGGAATGTCCAGAATAGGCAAATTCAAGGAGACAGAAAGTAAACTAGTAGTTGCCAGACTGGCTGGAGGAGGAATGTCATGGGTGATGAAAATGTTCTGTAATTGGACAGTGGTGATACATCATGAATACTCTAATACCAGTGAACTACATACTACAATAAAAAATAACACAAAAAAAGTGATACACCAAAAAATATTAACAAGTTTCTCAATGGCAGACAGGTGAATTATTCTTTTCTCCATACCAATTATATTTTTTAAAGTTAACATACATTACTTTTATAGACAGAACCCATTTGTTCCTCCTCTCTTCTGTTGATCCCCGTCCAAGCACACTGTCCTTTCTTCTGCCCTCAACCTCATCTCCCTTGCTTGCTACCACCTTCGTCTCTGCCCTTCACTAAAGGTCTCTCAGTTGTCTATACCCGCTGTCTTCAAATCTTTCCCAATTCTCTCCTACGTGGATCCCAAATCCCCTCCACTAAGATATGCTTCCCAAGGTCACCAACACCCTGACGCCATTTCGTCTGTGGGTCGAGCCTCAGTCTATACATCACTTAACCCAGCGGCAGTGGCTGACACAGTTTGAACGCAGGCATTGCAGTCTGGTTTCTCCTCGGTCTCGCCAGCTGCTCCCGCTCCATCTTCTGGACGTCCTAATTCGGAATGGCTCAGGGTTCTGTCCTCAGAACTGGTCATTTTTCTCTCTACAGTTCCTTTTGCAGATCTTATCCCATTTTCTGTTCCCATGATAAACTGAAACTTGCTCCTCCGTCCTCTACGCATCCCTGTTCTCACATGGAACAGTCTTGAGTTCTGGACTTGGACAGGCAAGGCATGTACAGACTCGGCAGGGAGCTGGAGATGGCTCCTTCCTAGCAGTGAGAAAGCAGAGGACACGATCCGTCTCGCATCCTCAGCTTCTGCCCAATCATCCTTATCATGAAACAAAGCGAGTGCCAACCAGTCGACCAACAGCCCACCAGCTCACCACAGGTTACCGTCCTGTAAATCCAAGAAGCCAGCCCCGACTGACAGTTAGGCAGGAGCGAACCCTTGCCGCTAGGTGGTCCAGACCCCAGCCCGGAAGTGGGATGTGGACAGGGAGCTCGGCGGCAGCCAGTGTGGGTTTACCGACTCCGCACCGCCCAACGCCCCATCTGGCGCGACTGAGTTTTGCTCTGCATACACAGACAGCTTTTAAACTTGAAGCCCAACCCTGAGCGCGCCCCTGAAACCAGGCCTCTCTCTCAACGTGCTGCCGCCTGCAGCCTAACAGCATCTCACGCCACACGAGCCCAGAGCTGACCCTCCGGACCGCCCCCACCGGACCTGCCCTCCCACTCCTCCCTCCGCGGCCAAGCGCCCCCTCCCCCCTGAGCTGAACTCTAAAGCCTTCGGGCGGCTGCATCCCAACCCACAAGACATCCTCTGCCGACCTCTACACACAGCTGGCCTCTCCCACCTGATCTGTGTTCCGGGTCACCGCAACCATCTGCTAGCCTGGCTCACTGCTGGCTTCTGCCCTGTTCAGTCAGAGGAGCCAGAGGGACTCCCTGGAATCAACACAACCCTTAGCAGTTCCTCCCCGCACATGGAATTCAAACAGGCATCTGTGGAATGCTTTCCCGGGACTCTGGCAGGGGGCCTTCTCTCCCTCTGAACCCACCCACAATTTCTCCCACCTGACGCTCCTCCTCAGGGCTTCCCCACTCCCCGGGCAACTGACAGCACACTCCTCCTCCTCCCTCAAGGATTCCCTCCCTCTTCCTCTACCTGATCGCCATGCTCCTCCTCCTCCACCTCAGGGCTTTCCCCCACCCTCCTATCTGATAGACACATTCATCCTCCCCACCAGAGCTTCCCTCCCTCCTCCTTCTCCGGACAGGCACACTCCTTCCTCAGGGCCCTTGCCCTTGTTCTTCCCTCAGGTGGAGAACTCCACCTCCTCCAGGCCTTCTCTCAACTACTCCATCTACAATCATTAGCCCCCCCACCTCCGTGCCCACCCTCCCTAGCCTCCATATACTACATAAATACTCATTCATGCTAGTAGGATTTCATACTAATAGCACGGAAACCACAAAAGGGTAGACATTTTTCTGTTTGTTCACTGATTTACTTCCAATACTTGAAACAGTGCCAGGTACATAAATGAGTCCTCAATAATATTTGTTAAATGTTAAAGACATGGGAAAATGTTATGTGATAAAAGCAAGTTCTAAAACAGCATGAAGTAGCATACACCAGACTTGACAAAGCATAACCCAAAACTAGACTTGCATTACAGGACTGCCACTCCGCACCGTGACTTCGAGCAGGTTTCTCATAGCTCCTCTCTGAGCTATTGTAGGATCCTCTATTAAGTGAGAGAACAGTGATGCCCACTCCAAGAGGAGTAGGCGGATGCTGATGATGTGATGGGAGGGGCCTAGGCACCAAGGCCCATCTACCGCCTCGTTCTGTAAATGAGGTCCCAGCAGTTCCTCCTCACCCTCATCCAGGTTCCTCGTCTCTACTGAAGCAGTGCTGGGGAGCTGAGCACACAAGAAGCCACACAGCCCACAAAGCTGTAGGGCCCATTACAGAAAAGGTATGCCGACTCCAAATTTAACAGCACACACCCCGCAAGTAGCTAGGCATCATCACCCATATGAATGCATGCCTGCAAGGTAAGATCTGTGTATATACATTCCCAACCTGCCAGACTATAAAATCCTCCTGAACAGGCCTTCTCAGATACAAAATAAGATAGAGACACACTCTAAGTGCAGTGGCCCCAACCACTCTAAGATCTAGTTGAGACACTTTGATAGTCTCAGATTTTAGAAAAGGGTGCTGTAATTCTCAAAGCAATTGATTCACCTTTAATTTTTTAGAAAGTGTCCATACCATACAATATGTACAGAGGTCTTTTTGGCAAAAGCAGATAAACAATGATAGTGTACTGTAATTTTAAAAAAACCCCAAAGAGTTACAGTGATAAATTTAATATTCCAAATGACAGTAACAAAATATGCTTGTAAGAAATGGACCTGGGTAAAATATTAAATTAATGGATAAATGTCATACTTTAGTGATCTCTTTGTAACCTCATAGACAAGTTTCAAAATTAGGAATAGGAAATTTATCAGCCTGTCTGCCCACCAAACATGGCCCACAGGCTAATAAAAGTAACAGGGTTATAACAGGGTGAAAATAGAGAGATGTGTTTCTAACCCAATTGTGGCTCACATATTATATAACCTTGGACAATCTTCATTTGAAAATGGGAACGACATATCTGTCCTTTTAGTTTGAAAATTAAAACTCATACATGAAAATGTGGCAGTTTTAAAAAACCTCAATAAAATCCAAAATATTCATCTAAAATAGAGTTGAACAAGAAGAAAACACATTACTGATAGCCAAAATTCTACTGACAACCTGCCAGCTGGTGATGAATATGGGGTTTCTCAGTAAGTCCCAGAGCAAGTTATTTCTCAGTTAGAACCTCCTGTGGTTTCTACAGCTGGACAAGAGACTAAGCATCTATTTAGAGATGAAACTGGAGGGAGAATAGCTGTCCCACCTATGAGGCCATCACCCAGCTGGCTGGCCAGTCTAACCCGCCACAGCAATGGCAGATTCCTACCCCTCCCACACACACTCTGAGGCACATGCTCATAACACTCCTCTCTCTGTGTATATTTGGCAGAACATGTATAACCAAGTTCCAGTAAGCTAACAGCATTTATATCTCTATGTTCCCATTATCCCAGTAACATTTTGTTTTAATGCTTCCTAGGAATACCATATTTAATTACTATAAACTTCCACCAAATTGCAAGCAGCAGTTCATGGATTTACTTGAGTCACCACAACATACGTCACTGTGAAGTTTAACGTCTTACCTTGGTCTTCGCTTCCTTCCTTACAAAGACTAGAGCTCTGGCCCAGACTTAAACTGATATCATCAGAAGTCTTAGCAGTATCTGTATCTCCTGTAAAGTGAAGAGAAACATGTGAGGACATTCTATTGAAAGGAAAGGCCGCAGTGTGGCACGACCCAGGAAGGACATCAAGGAGTGTAGTAGGTATCTATCAAGTAAAGACAGTCTTTATATATTGAGGGCCACAACAATGAAAGATGCACTAAACTAATTAGAATTATCACAGGGCCAAGTGTGGTGACTTACGCCTGTAATCTCAGTACATACAGAGTTTGAAAGGGAAGAATCACTTGAGCCCAGGAGTTTGAGACCAGCCCAGACAACATAATAAGACTTCATCTCTACCAAAAAAAAAATTTTTTTTAATTAGCCAGGTGTGGTGGTTCCTGTATTTCCAGCTACTCAGGAAGTTGATGCAGAAGGATCACCTGAGCCCAAGAGGTCAAGGCTGCAGTGTGAGCTGTGATCATGCCACTGCACCCCAGCCTAGGTGACAGAGTGAGACCCCAACTCAAAAACAAAAACAAACCAAAAAAAAGTATCACAGACTATTTCAGCACATAAGCATTTTCACAGAATGACATACCAAATAATATAGAAAGCTTCATAATGTTAGCTAATAAAATTATTTCTTTAAAAATAAGATTTTAAAAAGAAATGCAGATTATATAACAACAACATGAAACAACATAAATTTCCTTCCCAGAGAAAATTAGCAAGCTAAAAATTGAAGGGTAAAAATAATGTACATTTATCTCAAGTAGATGTATAGAACAAATGGCAGAAAATCATTTTCCTCTGTTTAGTACTTCATTTGTGCCTACATTTAAAGGTTAAACATCAAATTAATTCTCCATGAACCCCACCAAAGCCCAGAAAAGCATTTTTTCTCAAGGCAGGGAGTCTTCTTATAGATCAAGTGGTCAAAACACTTTTGTGAAATTTGAAGGATGAAAGGACGCACAATTCAAATCAAACAACATTTAATGAGATAAATATTTGCATCTATCAAGTAATTCAAGAATAATTTTTCGTTACGTATGAAAGTATAGTACTGTTATTTTTATTACAAGTGAAAATGACATGGGAAGTCAGAGGCAACTCTCAAGTTAAAGCACATCTACCTTTAATAGTCGCTGCTGTTCCAAGACGAGAGGAACCCGATCCGATCTGAAAACATGACATGGAGTGAGTAAAACTAGTTAAAATGCTAGCTACACGTCATCATCATCAATACAGACCAGCAAGATTATCAAACAAAATTACCATATGGTCAGAACACACGCTGTCACTTTATCAACATTACAAGATATCTGCTGACATGCTCTCCTGGGGCCATGCATCTGGCCTGCCATGGCCCATGCTGCGTACACCTAATACATGTGTACATGTTGACACACAGGTACGTGTTGACACACACATGTGTTGAGACCCTAGAGCCCTCTGATCGTTCAGGGCTGAGGGAGCCCCAGGGGCTGAAGCCTCCACTCTGAATAGCTCATGCCGTATGATTACTACGACTTGCAATGAGTCACGACCCACTCATGTTATGCACAAAAGCAGACGAGGCACTGTGTCTGCCTGGAGTCAATTTAGGTTTCTCAGGGTACATAAAAAGATGGTTCAGGGCCAAGGCACATTAATATATACTTAAAAAGAGCAACATAAATCTTACTGTCAAACTGCTAGCATATCGTTATGTACTTTCCGTAGCTCCAGACAAAAAGCAAGTACCTCTGTGAAGACAGCTAGAACACTGAAAACAAAATTCTGAGGCATCCTTGAAAAATGGATTTTTAGCACAAACTATAAATAGAAAATTAAAACCTTATGGTTGCGCTTTAGTGCTTATATTCAAGACAGTTTAACACTTCCCTAAAATTTCAGAGCCCTTATCATACTACCATCAAAAAATCATATAAATGAATACCACAGATTCCACAAACACATTAAGGAAACCAATAAAGCATGACAGTCACTAAACCAACAAGTCTTAACTTTTCTTCTAACTTGTTTTCATGGGATTCAAAGAAGAAAACAGGCAAGCAAATTTAGCACTGTAAAATAAAATGAAGAACATTCACATACTACTGTATGTTTTACCAAGTCTTCCCCTTCATTGATTCAATTTTACAGAAGCATACTACAAGAAATATGCTCAGAATATAGGCTAATGTTGACTTTGAAGGGCATGAGGGATTTTCTTGATCTGGATGGCAGCTGAATGGGTGAGCACAGATGTAAACATTCACTGAGCTGTATATATGTGTACTATGCTCTCTCGGTTACACACCAGTGAAAAGGTAAGTAAAAATAAGCATATATATGTGTGTGTGTGTATGTACATTGAAACTACTAATAAGTTTTTGATGTAGCCAATTAAAAATAAGTTTTGTAATATTTTTGAAATATTTTTTAAGCTTAGTTCTCACAGATTTTCCTAATTTTTGCTTTTAATTAGCCATAAAAAGCACTGCCATTAGCCAGAAAAAAAAGTCAAAAAGCATTTTACTGCAAAAGAAAGCTTCATTCTTACTACATCTGCTACACAAGTTACAGAATTAACATATGTTACTTTTCTACAGAATTACATGAAACTTCCTACACAAAAATTTAAAAACAAACAAAAACACCATTTTATATACACTCTTCTAGGAATTTAAACTTTTTTTAAAAACCTTTGTGAATATAGGCATGATAGTCATTTATCATTTGCTCAGGACCTCAAAGCATTCCTTTCCCCTTCCTCACAAGCCCCCCATTCTGTTCAGATGTTGGTCTCACATCTTTTGGTCTATGAGATGCAGGCCCAGTCTGGGTCTAGAGGCAAGTATACACCCAGCTCTGGTCCACGAGCACACAGAGCATCTGCTTGAGGGCTTCACGGAACGGTCCCTCCACGCCTGAGAAGAAGGTGACCAAGGAGTCTCTGCTTCATGATGCCTCTTGCTTCTCACCTGGTCGACAGGGCCATGCTCAAAACTACTGCCCTCATCTGCAACCCAGAGCCCTGATATCACTGAGCCCTGGCACTTCTATTTCTTAAAGTCCATATTAGTTGAATATTCTATTACTTGCTGACAAAAGCATTCTGGACAGATATAGTGGGATGGCATTTATAGTTTATTCTTCATGCTTCTGCTTCTCTGTATTATTTAGGCTTCCCCCAAAATACCTTCGAATCACGACTATCTGCATGTGAAACAATAGGGGATCCAGGATATAAACTATACCTAAACCAACACATCCCCCACACGTCCCTGCAGAAAGCTCTCAATGACATGAACATCCGTGATACATTCATTCAGTCAAGAGAACTGAAGTATACCCAGAGCACACCAACACTGCGGTGCCAATTGACTTTGAAAGGGTTTTGGATTTTGACACTGTGGATGATGATAATTTTCTTCTTTTTGTTTACCCTCATTTGTTACATTTTCCAAAACTGGGGGGGGGAAATATATATATATATTCCTACACTAGAGAGTAAAGTTTTTTATTTAAGTGGTTTGCATAATCTAAAAAATACTCCCATTTCTTCTCTTTGGTGAGTGCCCTAGGAAGAGTCCAGGAAGGACTCTGGACACCACGGAAGAAGGCTCCTTCTAACTAAGAACCTGCAAGCAATGCCATGTCCCAAGAGCCACTGTTCTCAGAAGAGAACAATGACAGTCTCCTCTGAAACCTCAGTCCTTCTTCTGCACCCTTCTCACACCAAGTCTTACTGTCTTGTGGTTATATCCCTTGGCAACATAGATCACATCTATGACTCTGGTAACATTTTTACTTATTTATTTTTAATTTTAGAGTTGTGGGGTACATGTGAGGACTTCCTACGTAAGCAAACTGCATGCAGGTGAGGTTTGGGCTCCCAGAGGGCCCTCTCTACTCCTGGGGGTAGACCTGGCACCTAATGGGTGGCTATGCTCCCCTTACTCTCCCTTCCTCCCTCCTTTAGCAGTGCCCAGCATTTGTTGCTCCCACCTTTATGCCCATGTGCTCAATGTTTAGAGCCCATGTAGAAGTAAAGCCATGCAGTGTTCAGTTTTTTACTTCTGTGATAGTTCACTTAGAATGATACAAAATTGCAATCTCTTTGAGTGTAAGTCCCACTCCCCAACCCAGACTAAGTAAAATGCCTTGAATACTATCAGCACTAAAATATTTGATGGTAGACAAATGACAAAAAGGGGAGGAGGTAATACAGAGAAAACAGGAGAAAAGCAGAGGGGAAGGTACACGGAGAGTAGAAGATGGAGGGGAGAGCGCAGAGGAGGAAGGAGGGAGAGAGGTAACAGTGGTGACGCAGCCATACAGTCAGTTGGCTCCGCTGAAGACAGAAGATACACACATGAGCAGTCATGACCACATGCAAGCAGCGCTGGGATACAACACATACAGGAAAAAATGGCACATCTACACTACAGCATCCCCACCAATACACAAAAGCCCGCCTCAACTTCCTCATGCCTGCTTCTTTTAGGTAGACCAATTGTCTACCTAAAGGGTAACAATCATCATGTCAACCATTGTTTTTGTCATAAACAGTATAAAATGAAAACACTAAGATCCAAGTAGCAAAATAGCCTCCAATATCTACCCATTTTTACTCAAAAGTTACTATTTTAAGGAGAATGTATGCTGTGTGTTTAATGTGCACAGATGCTTTGGTTCAAGAAGGGACTCCCTCCCTAAAACAAACAGGGCAAATCCCAAAAACAGGATGCCAAAGGTGCAGGATCCAGAGAGGGCTAGCCACGGCTGTGCCCTTCATTTGTCCTGCTACAAAAGTCAAGACAGGTCTCCAAAAGATACTGGGAATAGTAGGCTTGCTCCCTGGTTTAAGAAAGAATACAAACGTGGCCAGGCACAGTGGTTCAAGCCTGTAATCTCAGCACTTTGGGAGGCCAAGGTGAGGGGATTGCCTGAGCCCATGGGTTCGAGAACAACCTGGGCAACTTGGCAAGAACTCATCTCTACAATAAGTCAAAAAATTAGTCAGACATGATAGTACACGCCTGTAGTTCTGGCTACTTGGCAGGCTGAGGCAGAAGGATCACTGGAGCCCAGCAAGGGGATGCTGGGGTGGCCGTGAGTGTGCCACTGCACTCCAGCCGGGGCAACAGCATGAGACTCCAACTCAAAAAGAAAAGAAAAAAAAAAGAATACAAATGTACAGCCATACTCGAGGACTAAGCATTTCACTCCATAAAAGGAGACTGAGAAAAGCACTAAGGCAACAAAACACAGAATCAAGGATAGTAACATTTTCTTCAAACAGCCATAGTAAAATTTGAAACTTAAAAAGTGTCAACCTAATGAATACATCACAGCCCTTTCATAATATTTTTTAAATGCTGACGTCTCCCATTTCATCAGTTTCTTATAGAAAAAAGACAAATGTTCTATATTATACTCAATTTCAACTGAAATCTCAACTTTAAAACATGAAAACGCAATTCAAATAGAGGTAAATCTTCTATCAAAATATATTAGGAAACAAGACCCTGTTTAAAATGTCAGTTCAATGCCAGGCTCGGTGACTCAGCCTGTAATCCTGCGCCTTTGGGAGGCTGAGGTGAGTGAATTGTCTGAGCACGCAGGTTCGAGACCCACCTGAGCAGCGAGACCTCATCTCTACAATAAATCAAAAAATCAGCCAGGTGTGGTAGTGCACGCCTGTAGTTCCGGCTACTTGGAAGGCTGAGGCGGAAGGATCGCCAGAGCCCAGCAGGTCGAGGCTGCGGTGGGCAGGAGCAGCCACTGCACTCCAGTCTGGGCGACAGAGTGAGACTCCAACTCAAAAAAAAGTCAGTTCATAAAATATATGATGTTTTTCCTAACTGTTCTTAGGGCCACCTCTGTAGAAGAGTAGAATGGGCAGAGTTAGCAGAATGATGTCTGCTCATTACTCATTTGCTAAACCTTCAAGTTTTATTATCTATACACATAAAAACAATCAGCAATCATTAACTGAAAGCCAACTATACAGAAGGCAGTATGAAAGACGGTGGGATAAAAAGAAAATTTACTCTGTAGAGGCTTATAAAGTTCTTTGAAAATCTCAGGGAATTCAGGATGATTACAAGAAGAGTTAGAGTTAGGCCAGAAAATAAAGACGACTAAGTTTCTCTTCAAAAGGGAAAGGAGGGCGAGAAGAGAAGAACAGTTGCAATTCACTGGCTAAGAACTACGACACCAGAAAGACTGGACAAGAAGAGAGGTCTACTCTGCCCCTGACACGAATCAACAATTTCTTCTTTCATATAATGAGAAGGCTGGCATAACAACCACTACAACTCACAGTTACGTCAAGTCCTACTACAAGAAGACCTCTAACGTGCCTCACCATGTTCAGAGAGTCGTACTTTCCCTAGTGAAGGCATCAGCTGAGAAAGCAAGGAGGAAGAAGGACTTTGGCCAGTGTGTGAGTGTTTAGGATGAGTAAAAGAACTGCAGCACAAAGGCCCAGCCAGGCTCTGATACATCCAGAGCTACTATTCAGTTAAAAGTAAAAAGCTACACAGTAGGAAGACGTTAAAGTTGGCAAAAGCAGATGTATATTCTGCATTTAGCCCAACCGTTAACACACTGAACACAGTGAGACTTTGAGCAATTTATTTCATATTTTTGCCATGTTTACACAAGGGATAGCACAGACACCTCTACCTCCCTAGTACAGATGATATGAAGGTAAATAAGACAGTGTAAGCTGGAAGCTAATTTCTAAGGGCATTCACCACCACGGTCTTGATCAAAACTGTGTTTCTAAAAATGAGTATGTGGTACATGTTCAACATATATGTAATTAATTACTGTGAAAAATCAGTTAAAAGAATATTAAAAGATTTTATTAATAACCAAGAAAACAATCAGAAAGATAAATTGACTATTACAGACATGGGAATAACTGAGAACACCATCAGAAGAAGAGGAAAACAACCAAATAAAACAGCACAGGCTCTGACCTGATTGCTGGGGTCTAGACCAGCATAGGAATTTCTTGAACTGCAACCAACGGGGGGTGTGGCCTCTCGAATGAACTCAGACATCTCAATCCCTCCTCCAGGATCACTGTGGGGAAAAAATGAGAAAAAGAGAGAAACTGTCATTATTCTGACACCAATGCCTTTCTTTTTACTAGCTTATTATTTTTGATTATACCTTTTTACTATAAAACTAAGAGGTTCTGGTTTTTAATAGAGCAAAGAGCAAAAAAAGTGAAGTATGATCATTCTTCATTTATAAGTCTGATACTTGGACCTATTTTATAATTATATCATACTTGAAAATACTAATTGTTCCCAAGCTGTCCACATCAAATCCAACAGTAGAAACTGGCCTTAATTACAATTACAGCACACTAAATATGTTATAACATGTGCCACAAAACCACTTTTCCAAGGAAATGACTGCCTTTAGTTTCCAAGAGCAAAGAGAAACTGGTCAACTGTAAACACAGAAAGTCATCAAATGCTTCACTCACTAGTCTCTCCAAGAGATCAGTCTGATGCGTCACACAACACAATGATGAACGTGCAAAAGAACAGTCTTCCTGGACAAACTCTCTACGTGTACTTTTGAAGTAAACAGAATTTAACTGAGGTACTAACTTGTTTTGCAGAACTGGAACCTCAGATTTTAGATTTGTTTGCTGCATTAGAAGGCATAAGTTAAATGAAGTGATGCCATGTAGTAACAACACAGGAAAGGACAGAAGAGGGAAAGCACTGGGTCACAGAGCTGCAGAAGCCCACATGTGGCACTTTAAGGTGATGGGAACCCAGATTTAGGGGAAAAAACACATTAAATTTCAAAAAACTTGGAAAATGTTACATAAATGATCCTTAGGAAGACAATTCTTAGAATACCTTATAATCCCATGTTTTGCGCAAAGTTTTTTACTAATTCTACCTGGTATAAATAATACAACAGGTACTCAATACATTTTTTAAGTTATTATTATCAGGCTAAAAGTTACTGTACATGTGCTGAACATTACAGTGGATATAATGCTATCCAGTCTCCAGTTCAACCTTCTGGTTAACAAAAAAAGCAACCCAAAATTCCTCTGGTGTGTCACTTCACCCCAAACTCTCACAGGTTTTGGGTAATGTTGACCCCAACCTCAACTTAAGGGTGGGCTCTACCTGCCAAAATCAATCAGCACACCCTGTTCTTCTGGTTGCCAAGATTAGCTCTAGAATAAGCACACAACCCAATGCAGGTGAGTAATATTCAAGCCAAGAGTGTTCTTTTGTTGAGAAGACATTTCTCCCCATCTGCTGCTCTTGCAATGGAGACCTGGCGCCACCACAGTCATCCCACAGCAACGGGGGGCAAGATGACATCCCACAGCCATGGAGGGACATCCTACATGCATGGGGGGTGTCTAAGTAGCCAACCAGTGGGAAAGGGCAGAGTCTGGCCCAAGGACAGAGGCAGGGACACAAAGGAACCGCTTGACACCTATGACACCTCCCTCATATGCAGGCCTCTCAGAATTGAGCCAGAAGCTCCCCTGAGCCTGCTTGGTGGGCTACCCTGATGGCTGTAATCAAAAACCATAAGCAAAATATTCTGTGTTGGCAGGCATACCTTCCACTACAGTATTTACACTTTAGCTGTCTGAATTCTCATGTGTTTTATTATTAATGATCTCATAATGATAACATCCCTGTTTGCTTAATGGGTTCCTAACTCTAGGCCACTGACTATAAAGAAAACTAGCTTTCTAACTTACTATTCATTTATAAAAATAAGACATGTTGGAACTCGGTTACACATTTAGTTGTCAATTCCATATACACATGTCCATGTGCGAGAGATGAAGAATGTGCTCCAGTGAGTGAGCTGTCTGATTTAACCCACACAAGCTGTCCAGACCAGAATGGGAGCTGTTTCTAAATTGGAAAAGTCCAACTTCATGTGTATAGAGAAGCACTGTCACCACACTGAACTTGTGATGTAGCAGTCACAGTATTTACTTTTCTCCACTAGAACGCATCCTCTAAGTGAGAGTCACAGAAATCAGAAATCAGAGATGGAGGGCCCAGAGGAAGGAATAAGACACTCACCACCCAGAGCGGAGACAGAGTCCTCATGCTGTCTAGTTTACACAAACAAGCTCACTGGCATACGATTCACTGAACACCAGACAATTCACCCATTTGCACCGCACATCCTTTTTATAACCAAATAACATTCCACTATATAACTAGACCACATGTTCTCATCCAGTTGTCAGGGGAGGGACAATCTTGCCTACTTTTATACATCACTTCTGATGGTAAGTCCAAGTGATTACCATCTGAACATAAAGTTATTATGAATAACAAATAAAAACAAGTATTCGCTAAGTGCCCGCATATTCCAGTCATAGGAGAATGTGCTTTATTTGTATTTTCTAATGAAATCTTCCCTAAAACTCTATGACATTAAGTATTACTATTTTCCTTTTACAAATGAAAACACTGAAAACCAAAAAGTATAAAAACTTGCCTAAGGTCTCAGGAGCGTACATCATAAACTGAGTCACTGGAATCGGAGTTCGGGTGGTAGGGAGGGCCCACACTCAGAACACGACAGGACATTCTCATGTCTGCTCCTTCTGTCCTTTTCCCCACACACCTGAATGTAGGTATTCATAATCAGTATGGACTAAGGCAAGGTCTGTAAACAGGTCTGTGAATTTCTGAAGCCCTCGTTCTTTCTAAGAAAACATACAGCCTTATACCAAATAGGCACTGACATTCTTTCCAGTTCAAAACCGAAAGCAGACGCCATGATCTAAAATGGAGGTGTTTATAAACTCAGCACGACTGACCCTGTGGGCCCACCTCCTGCTGCGAATGGCATCCTGTGCACCTAGGATGGCTGGCAGCATGCCTGCCCCCTACCCACCAGAGTAAACCCAACCACACCTCCGACATCACCACATGTCCCAGGGGACAAAAATCATGCCCAGCTGAGACTAATGATCCAGAACTAAGTCAGTGGTCAACAGTGAGTAGGAAGGAACTACCAAAGAAACAGAAAAGATGAAAGAAAAAACAGCAACAGACAGCTGCTTTTATTATTATTCTAGCAAAACTTCTGTACATTTCTCTCCTCTACACATTCAGAAGTAAAACTTTCAGCCAAGCTGGGGATGTTCTAAATATAGCCAAACATATAAAGTGGCTGAGTAAGAGTTTTTCTCATTAGCAAGACTTGCAGGTTTTCAGCAGTGGAGACTTCAGCACACACCTAGAAAGCAGAGGCATTTGCAATTCCCACAGAAGCAGAGTGGTTTACTGTAGTAAGCAATACACCATACCCAGGGACTCTCTACATTTATGCTTTCATGTCCCCATCTGTTAAAAAGAAAAAAACAGGTACAAGGAAAGGCAGAAAAGCAGAAGGGGTCTAATCTGAGCTATAGAAGCAACCTCACAAACTAGGGTGCTACTTTTCAGTATCATGTCAACTGCTCATGCTCATGCTTTGATCAGCTACTTCACAACACCATGCCAGTCCTAAGTTAACAAATCTAATTAAGCTAGAGTAAAGGAAGCTCATAAAAATGTGAATAAGTAAAAACAAGTTCCAAAACAGAAGAAAATTCTCTTCAAAAGCCTAGCCTAAAATTCAGCTTCACATAGTTTAAACTGATCCTTAGTTTATAACGTAAGCATTACTGCCATGAGAAACATAGAAAATATAATCTCCAAATATTTGTCTTCAATCCTAAAATTCAGTGTCCCCTCCCGAAGCATTAGAAATGTAATACAAATACTAGTGACTTTGACTCTTTCTCTAAGGTAAAGATAATGGCATTCCTGAACTGCTGTACCATGTAAAAAAGAGACTAGTGAAAGTCACCATAAGGCTCGAGGAGTACTACCATATTCATTTCATTCACACCACAAACTGGCAGCTTTCACATACCAAGCACAGTGATCAGCTCTAGAAATACAAGTATTTATTTTCCAGTTCATTTCTTTTCCTCAGAACGGAATATGAGATTCACAAGTGAGAGAGTGAGGAAAAGGAGATGTCAAAAAAAGAAACCTACAACAGAAATTTTAATGGCAAAGTTTAAAAACATTCTCTTTAAAGATTACAAAAGGCTGGGCGTGCTGGCTCACACCTGTTATTCCAACATTTTGTGAGGCCAAGGCAGGAGGGTTGCTTGAGCCCAGGAGATTGAAACCAGGCTAGGCAACATAGTGAGACCCTGTCCTACAAAAAAATCAAAGAATTAGTCAGACATGGTGGCATGCATTTGTAGACCCAGCTACTCTGGAGGTTAAGGTGGAAGGATCACCTAAGCCCAGGAGGTTGAGGCTTCAGTGAACCATGATTGTGCCACTGCACTCCAGCCTGGGCAATAGAGTCAGACCCAACTAAAAGATAAGAAAAAGACAGGGATGTTCAACAATATTTCAATTTAATCAGGTGCTAGAAGTCATAGGCAACAAAAAAATTAAACAAACATAAGGACTAGAAAGGGAGAGATAAAACTCATCATTTAAAAAAAGTCAAGAAATAATCTACAGGTAGAAAGTATCATCATTAATAAAGGGGTTTAATAAGGTTGTTGGATACAAAGTAAACTGCTACATTTACAGAGAAAATCAGAAAATGCAATTATAAAATATTTTACAATAAGAGAAACCTTTCAATGGAAAAATGATAAAACCACTAAAAGACATTTTAAAAGACAAAATAAATGGGGAGATTCAATATCATAAAGATGTAAATTCTCAGCAGAGGGATCTACATATTCATTGCAACTCTAATAAAACTACCAAGTTCTTGCGGACTTTGTCTAGCAGACTCAAAAGCTTATACCAGAGGGGCGGGGGCAAGATGGCGACCTGGCAACCCGGTGTCTGAAGCCCTCTGCAAGGGAGATCTGCAGTGGGTCTCTGACTCTC
>NW_007246393.1:309772-333230 GCF_000164805.1 Carlito syrichta | reverse complement strand
GCGCAGCCGAGCCTGGCGGTCATGAGCGCCGACTCCGTGCCAGCTTTTGCGTTTTATCCCCTTCACTCCGCGGAGCCCTCCAAAGCGGGGCTTGGTGTGCCCATTTCACAGATAAGGAAATGAGGCTCCGAGAGGTGGAGGGATTCTCCCGTGACTCAGCGAGGACCTGGTAGGGTGGGCTGTCGCCTCATCTTGCTTGTGAAGCAGAGGCCGCGGGTCAGAGGCTAAGGGGCAGCTCTGTTCTGTGGGGTGGGGAGGAGGGGCGTGGGAGGCTAGGGGAGGCTGGCTCCGGAGGCCAGGAGAGGGAGGACGCGCAGACATGTCCTGGTGGAGGAGCCGGGAGAGTGGCCCCCCGGAGCGGAACTCAAGACTTGCAGGAGCCACTGGTCACAGCTCTGCGGAGCGGAAGACAAGTGGAGGGGGCATGAAGAAGTCACGTGCTGTCCTGGGGGGACATCTGAGCTCCCTAGGGGGCCGACGGGCATTTCAGAGGCGCATGGTGGAGTGGGGAAAACCTGGCCAGTCACGAGCCGGCCACGCGGCTCCCTTGCCGGGTGGACTTGGGCGAGTCTCTCTGCTTCTTCCAGTCTAACGGACTTCGGTTTTCTCCTCTGTAAAATGGGGGCCGAGGCGGCTCCATCTTTGTGGGGCTGTCTGGGGGGACTCCAGGGCATGACCGTGTGAAAGCTGGGCCCCCAGAGGCCCTTTTCCCTTTCAGGAAAGGAATTTGCAATATAAGGAACCCTGGGCCCGCGGAGGGCGAGGGCCAGACTCCAAGAGCAATCCGGGGTGTGGAACACACTGTGGTCCTGCCTGCCCCAGCCCCCGGGGCCTGGTCCGACCCAGCCTCCGTTCACCGTGTTGCAGGCCCTTAAGGGTCTCCCGTCATCCTCACAGCGCCAGGTGAGGCTGGCAGCCTCCTTCAGCCCACTTCACGGATGCTGAGACTGAGGCTTAGTGGGGACAGCCTTGCCCCAGGTTCACTGTGGCCAGGAGAGGTAGAGCTGGGGTTGGCCCTCAGTCTGGTGACGGCAAGGCTGCAGCCCGCCAGAGGAGGTAACATTAACACAAGACTCGGGTTCTGGAGTCCTCTGAGAATGCTGGGTCAGGACGGCTGGGCACCCCCAGAAGAGAGTCCCTGGCCACCTGTTCCTCACGGTGTGTCAGAGAAGCCCTGGTCTGCCTGCCCCCACCGGCAGGGTGTCTGGGTCGCCAGTGAGCCCCACAGTGGAGGCTTTTAAGGTAGGAGGTGGCCGGAGTCCAGGCCCTGGGGAGCAAGACAGAGACAGAGCCCCTAGCCCAAGATGCTGGCCAAGAGAAGTCAGGCGGGGGCGCTGGCCCCGGCTTACCGGCATTCTGCCCGCTGTGATTTGGGGCTTCCGAATCAGCCAGACCTGGGTGCAAGTTCCAGTTCCACCACTTAGTACCTGTGTGACCTCAAGGAAGCCACTTAACCTCTCTGAACTTCCATTGCCTCATCCGTAAGTAATATGAGGAAATAGGTGTAAGAAGAAGACGAGAAATAAGAACCCCCATTCGGGTTGGTTGTGAGGATTTACTCCACACGTGTTTACTGAGCACCTACTATGGGTCAGGTGCCCTGCCCGGTCCTGAGGCTCCGTGGTCCACAGAGGCAGTGTGATGTCACAGGGAAGGGAGCTCCCCGGAGCCACAGAAGAAGCAGTGGCTTTATGTTTTCTTTAAAAGCACTGGGCAAAGCTGACATACACAAGACCTCAGTACATGAGAGCTCTTAGGATGAATCTTCTCTGTCCTTTCAAAGGTGGGAACACAGGCTTGGAGAGGTGTGGGGGTTTTCTAGGGTCATCCAGAAGCGGAGGGAAGAAGGCCATGAAGACAAGGGAATCATGCTTCCTTGAGGAAGGCACTCTCCCCTACACACACACACACACACACACACACACACACACACACACACACGCTTCTCCCTCCCTGCCCTCCAGGAGGGCCAAACATGTGAGGGGCGACTGGGGAGGAACCCTGCCCCCAGCCCAGGCTCACAGGTGCCACCGCCCCCACTCCCCGCCCTGGCCCCAGGCCAAAGGGACTTTTCACGACAGCTCAAATGAGAGCTCTGAGTAAACTTGGAACTTCTGAACCGACCTGAGAATATTCCCCACGGTGGGGGCAGGGGCTCCACTGAGGGCCTGATAGCCTATCTGCCTCGGGGGCCCGGCCCGCGGCCCCCCTGGAAGGATCTGGCCCCCCACCGGAATTGTCCCCAGGGAGGTGGCTGTAGCCACAGCCAAGGCTCTGGGCCTCTATTTTCCCATCTGCCAAGTGGGCTTGACGGTGGAGACCAGAGCTAGGACTTGCCATCTCTCGCCAGCGGGAATCTGGAACACTCAGTCTACTGTGGTCAGGGCCAGGGCAGGCTGCTGGGAGCAGAGCGGAGAGAGGGCATGTGGCCAGTCCCATCCCTGCCCCCCACCTCGGGGCCTCCCCTGGGCATGGCTCACGGCATCCTTTCTTTGCCTGCCCGCCAGCCCCTCCTGGTCTGGGGGACGTGGGACTGTAAGATATGACTGTAGGAGCTCAGAGAGGCTGTGCGGGCTGGGCAGGGTTGCCCAGGGGGACGAGGCTGCAGGGAGTTGGGGGTTGCCCAGGCACAGAGCGCTTGCTGGGACTGGGGCTCGCTCCTCTGCCAGGAGAGGCTGCACAGGCTGGAAGAAGCTCCGGGAGGGAGAGGCCGTTCAGGCTAGGAGAGATTTGCTGCCTGACTGGGCAGGGGAGAGAGGCTGAGAGGGCGCACAGCCATGGAGGTCATGCAGGCTGGAGAAGTTGCTCGCCCCTCACCTTCAGCTCCTACTAAGCTGTGAGCTTAAAGTCCCCCGAGTCCCTGTCTTCAGACGCTCGGAACCCAGCCCTTGCCAGTGGCCCCCAAAAAAAAAAAAAAAAAAAATAGTGCAAAGCAGCTAACATTAACCACACACCTGCAGCGTGCTGGGCCCCGTCCTCACACTCTTCAGCCAGGCCAGGGCCGTTGCTCCTGTTGCTCAAAGGAGGAAGGCCGAGGCTCACAGAAAGAGAGCTGTGGCCAAGGTCCCACGGAGAATTAGTGGCAGAGCCACTGAGCTAGTTCTTCCCCAGCTCAAGAACTCTGCTGAGGGGAGAACTCGCTGTGTGTGTGTGCGTGTGGCCCTGGAAATCCGTCGTCTCTCTCTGAAAGTTCTTGGTTGCTCATCTGACAACAATAGTCATGATCATTCCAACTCTGGGAGCTGAGGGTGTTGCCCGAGGTGAGGTCAGGGGGCAGTTCCTGGGGTCGGTGAGGAAGTTGATGGGGAAACCAAGACCTCTCAGGGGCTGTCTCAGTTCTCAGCCCCATTCGTCCATTCATTCATTTGTTCACCGATCCTCTTCAGCTACTGACTGAGCACCGACTGTGTTCCAAGCCCCATTCTATGCCCGGGGAACTCTGGTGAACAAAGCGGGTCCGTTACCCAGCCTCTGGGATCTCCTGCTCCACGAGAAAGACAAGTCCTAAACACAGCAACAGAGAGACGTTTACTAACTGAATCCTAACATTCCAACTGCCGTGAAGCAGGCACCGGGAGGGGTGGTATAAGAACCACGGAGGAGACCCGTTTCGGGCAGGGTGGACAGCCTCCATGAAGAGGCGGCTGTGGAGTGGAGGCCTGAGGATGAGAGAGCCAAGAAGTGGGAACAGTGCTTTGGGTGAAGGGAGCAGTGTGTTCAAAGGTCCTGAGGTGGGAAAAGTGGAAACGTCAGAGCCTTCATCCTCACTGAGTGCATGAGGCACACTATGCCTTGAATTTAAGAAGAAGGAGACAAAAAGAATAAGATTTAACCTTGGCACAGTCTGCGTAGATTTTAACATTGAGAGTGTCCAGGCATGGCGGCTCACGCCTGTAATCCCAGCACTTTGGGAGACCAAGGCAGGAGAATTGCTTGAGCCAGGAGCTCAAGACCAGCCTGCACAACATAGCAAGACCTTGTCTCTACGAAAAGTCAAAAACTTAACCAGGCATGGTGGTGTGCACCTGTAGTCCCAACTACTCTGGAGGCTGAGGTAGGAGGCTTGCCTGAGCCCAGGAGGTTGAGGCTGCAGTGAGCTGTGATCATGCCACTGCACTCCAGTCTGGGCAACAGAGTGAGACCCTGTCTCACTAAAATGTAATGTAATGTAATATAATATAATATAATAATAATGTGATATGATATAATATAATATAGGCTGATCTTCACAATCCATTACCTTGGAAAGCATTCTCTTTCGGTAGTTGTTCTTGTAACACCTTGGAGCACCTGCTGTGTGTCAGGGCCTGGCTGGTCAGTAACCAAGCAGCAACCGAGAAATGCATGGTCCCTACCTGGACGGTGCTCAGAACACAGCGGGACACAGCACAAGCTATGAGCTCCCCTGGAGGGATGGACCCCGGAGGAAGGAGTGACTCAGACTCCTTGAAGAGGTCAAAGACCAACAGAAGAGGTGACATTTCAATGGGATTTTGAAGGCCGAGTAGGAGGCTGAGAGTCTGCCAAGAAGGTTGGAGAGTTCCAGCTGAGACCCACGCATGCAGCAGCGTGGAAGCCAGGTGTGAATGGGCGTGTGGGCGAGGCTGTCGGCGATCCCGTGAGCCCGGAGCGCAGAGTGGAGGCAGGGGGGCCAGATCCCCGCATGGCTGGAATGCCAGGCTCAGGAAGTTGGGGTTTTCTCTGAAGGGCAGTGCAGTGACATGGTTGGAGTGAGGACGGGATTGGAGGAACAACAGCTGGAGAGCGGGGGTCGGGAGGTCAGGGAGGAGGCCTACAGGAGAACAGGTGGCCAGGGTCCTTGAAGACCCCGGGTAACCCGGAGCTCTTGCTTCTGTGTTCCCTCTCGGGAAGTCCCTCATCTTGACGCTTCCCCTTCTGGCGACCTGTTGGCTCTGGTTCCTGGCACGTCTGGGGAGTCCCTCTTCACCCACCTCATCGCTTCTTGGTCCCCGTGGGAAATGGGCCGTTTTACTTTTCACCACACTCCTCGGCTTTCACTCTCAACCCGGTCCCCACCTGGGTCTCACTGGAGGCGCTAGACGAATCCCAGTCCTGAATCATCTGTGAGGGAAAGGCGGAGCGGGGAGATCAAGCACCGGGGCTCTTTCCAGTGTGGGGGGTGGGTTGTAAATAATGCCTCTGTGGACACGCTGGTGCCTGTCTGCTTGTACACAGATAGATGTTCGCGAATCTCTTCGGTACATGACTGAGAATGGAAATCCTGGGTCTCCTGGGAAGACCCTGGAGACCACCTGTTCACCAGTTGTCCAGAGTGGTTTTATCCACTTGAATTCTTACCAGCATACTCAGTAGAGATGGGAATTTTAATTATTCCACCTCCTTTCCAGCACTGGAACTCACCTGTAGTTTTCATTATAGGAAGAATTCTCCTCCCCCTCATCTCATTTTATTTATTTATTTTTTTACCATTTTCTTTCTTTTCTTTTCTTTCTTTCTTTCTAGCGATTTCAGCTCATGCAGCCTTGACCTCCTGGGCTCAAGCGGTCCTTCCACCTCAGCCTCCCGAGTTGCTGGGACTACAGGCACATGCCACCATGCTCGGCTAATTTTTTTATTTTTATTTTTTGAAGAGACAAAGTCTCACTGTGTTGTCCTGGCTGGTCTTGAACTTCTCAAGCGATTCTCCTGCCTTGGCCTCCCAAAGTGCTAGGATTACAGGCATGAGCCACTGTGTCCCACCCCCATTTTCATAACAGAAACTTTTGATAACTAAAAATTCTTAATTTTAAGGAAGTCCAGTTCATCAGTATTTTTCTTTATGACTAGAGTTTTCTACGTGTTGCCTGCACTAAGGTTGTAAAGGTATTATCCTGTGTTTTCTTCTAGATTATTTATTGTTTTATATTACATTTACACGTAGGTCTTTTACATTTAGGCCTATAGTTCTATCTGGGATTCATTTTTCTGTATGGTGTGAGGTAGGAGGGTCAAGGTTTACTTTTTTTCCATATGAATATCCAATTAATTTGCCATCATTTAAAACAAATATTATGTTTTCCCCACTGCCTCGCAATGGTGCCTGATTGAATATCAAGCGGTTATATGAGTCAATTTCTAGAGTCTCCGTTCTTTTCCATTGGCCAGTCTGTTTTCCCTTGCAACAATGCCATGCTTTCTTAGTCACTGTACATGTCTTAACATTCTTTGTCCAAATTGTCTGAACTATTTTCAGCCCTTTGCATTTCTATGTATATTCTAGAAATATCTTGTCAATTTCCACCCAAGAAAATCCTGCTGTGGATTTTTTTTTTTTTAACCTTGGGATTTCATTGTAGCTTTCGCTCAATTTGGAGAGAACTGACATCTTTAAAATAGTAAATTTTCCAATCTATGAACATAGTATATACCTTCACTTATTCATGTTTTCTGTAGTTTTTCCTGGTAATGTCTTGTAGTCATCTGTGCAAAAGTCTTGCACATCTTTCCTTAGCGTCCTTCTTGGGTATTTGATTTTTTATACTAATGTAAATTGCATAATTAAAAAATCTCATGTCCGCTCTTAGAGTATAGAAATATAACTGACCACCAGCAAGGGCTTCCTGCCTTTGATTTTTGTAATGTTCATAGACCTATTCCTCTGCTAATCTTGTGCAAGAGGGTATTATGGTGCAAAGCAGAGAGTGTCCCGGACTTGGAGTTCATTCACCACTTATGCACATTGTTGTATGAAAGATCTCTAGAGCTTTTTCATCTTGCATAAGTGAAACTCTACACCCATTGAACAACTGCCTATATCTCTCTCTCCCCAAGTTCCTGGCAACCACCATTCTACTTTCTGTTTTTATGAGTTTGGTTACTTTAGATGCGACATGTAAGGGAAACCATGCAGTATTTGTCTTTTTGTCATTTATTTATTTTCCTTAGCGTAATGTCCTCAAAGGTCATCTGTGCCGTATCACACGACAGAATGTTTTCATTTTCAAAGGCTAGGTAACATTCCATTCTGTTTATGTGTATACCACATTTTTATCCCTTCATCTGTCAGTGAATTTAGTTTGCTTGCATATCTTGGCTATTGTCAATAATGCTGCAGTAAACATAGATGTGCAGATATCTCTTTTGAGATGCTGCTTTCATTTCTTTTGGATAGATACAAAACATTTCATACTATTCTACAGTCCCACCAAAAGTGCACAAGAGTTCCAGTTTTCCACATCCTCACCAACACTTGTGAGTGTCTGTTTTATTTTATTTATTAAGTAATGGCTATCCTGACAGGTGTGAGGTGGTATCTCATTGAGATTTGGATTTGCATTTCCATGATAATCAGTGATGTTGATTTTTATTTCTCAAGATTGTTTTGACTATTTAGGGTCTTTTGAGATTTCATATGAATTTTATAACTTTTTTTATTTCCACAAAAATTCCATTGAGATTTTGACAGGAATTGCATTAGATCCTTAGTTTACTTTGGGTAGTATTGTCATCTTGGGTATTATTGTCATCTTAGCAACACTAAGTCTTCCAATCCATAAATGTGGGATCTCGTTCTACTTATTTGTGTCTTCCTTAATTTCTCTCAACAATGTTTTGTGTAAGTTTATTTCTAAGCATTTTATTATTTTTGATGTCATTATAAATGAAATTGTTTTCTTAATTTCGTTTTTGGACTGTTCATTTTTAGTGTTTTTTTTTGAGTGTTGATTTTGTAATCTGCAATGTTGCTGAATTTATTTATTAGTTCTAATAATTGTGTGTATGTGTTTAAATCTCTAGGGTTTTCTGTGTATAAGATCATATCATGTATGAACAGAGATAATTTTACTTCTTCATTTCCAATTTAGATACCTTTTATTTATTTTTCTTGCCTAATTGCTCTGGCTAGGACTTCCAGTATCATGTTAGTAGAAGTAGCAAGAATGGGCATGATCTTAGAGGAAAAGCTTTCAATTTTTCACTGTTTTGTGTTAGCTGTAAGCTTCTATATATGACCTTTATTATGTTGAGTGTTTTTTTTTTTTAATTATGAAAGGGTACTGAATTTTGTCAGATGCTTTTTCTGTATCAATTGAGATGATCATGTGGTTTTTGTCCTTTGTTCTATTAATGTCAAATATTACATGTATTTGATTTTCATAACCATCCTTGCATTCTAGGATTAAATCCCTCATGGTCATAGTGTGCAGTCCTGTTAATGTTTTGTTGAATTCAGTTGGCTCCTATTTGTTGAGAATTTTTGATCAGGAGAATTGGTATGTAGTTTTCTTGCATCTTTGTCTGGCCTTAGTATTAGGGCCTTATAAAATGAGTTTGGAAGGGTTCCCGTCTTCTTTTTTTTTTTTTTTTTTTTTTTTTTTTTTTTTGCAAGTGTTTGAGAAGAATTGGTGTTAGTTCTTCTTCAAGTGTTTGGTATAATTCCCTAGTGAAGCCATCTGGTCCTGAGCTTTTCTTTGCTGGGAGGATTTTACTTACTGATTCAATCTCTTTTCTAGTTATAAGTCTGTTCAGAATTTCTATTTTGTTATGATTCAGTCTTGGTAGGTTGTATGTTTCTAGGAATGTATCCATTCCTTCAGAGTATCCAATTTGTTGGCATATAATTGTTCATAGTATTCTCCTATAGATTAACAACAAAAACATTTCACATATATTTTAAGGTTATTTTGGGGAAAAAAAAACAGCACAAACAATAGCCAACACCACAGACATCTCAGTTTGACTTTCACAATTCTGATTGAAAAAGCTGAGAAAACTCAGTCAATGAATGACAAAACCATCACTGCACACAAGAGAAAAGCTTTCAATACAGATTTTAAACAAATGAGATCAAGATTCTGAAGGATTTCTTCAAATAATCGTAACAGCAGGTGACACATGGCTTTAGCAGTATGATCCTGAGGCAAAACACAATTAAATCTATGGCTACCAAGAGGTAGAAGTGGTCCAGTCAGTGCAAAAGTGGACCGGTCAAGAGCAAAGGTCAGAGCAACAGGTTTTTGGGATGCTCAACACATTTTTCTTGTTGACTTTCTGAAGGGCCAAAGAAGGATAGCTTATGCTTATTAGGAGAGTGTTTTGAGAAAGTTAGTCAACACTTTAACAGAAAAACTCCTGGGAGAGCTTCAGCCGAGGGTCTTTCTCCACCATGACAATGTTCTTGTTGCTCACTCCTCTCATCAAACAAGGGAACTTTGGAAAAAGTTTCTATGATAAATCAGTAGGCATCCACCATAAAGTTCTGACTTGGCTCCTTATGACTTCTTTTTGTTTCCTAATCTTAGAAAAAAAACCTTTTAAGGGCACTCATTCTTCTTCAGTTAATAATGTTTAAAAAAAAGTGTCAATATGGCTACATTTCCAAGAACCTCAGTTACTTAGGGATGGACTAAATGAACGATTTCATCATTGACAAAAGTGTCTTGGCCTTGATGGAGCTTATGTTGAGAAATAAAATTTATATATTTGTGAGCCTTTTAATTTCCTTTTTTTCTGTGAACTTTTTGAAGCCTCCTTGTATAGCAGCCTTTAACTTTATTCACCTCCTTTTACCTTTGGTATTTTATGGCCATGTATTTTAATTCTACATAGTTTAAACTGCATGAGACATTATCATTAATATTCATGTATAGTTATAGTCTCTCTGTCTCTCTTCATTCCCTTTTCTTTTGCCTGAAAAACTCACTGTCTTTTGATGCAGGTCTACCTGTGACAAATTCTCTCCCTTCTTTTTTTGTCTGTAAAAAAAAAAAAAAATCTTTCTTTTGCCTTAGTTTTCAAAAATCTGTAATTAAGATATAATTCACAAAACTTAAAATTTACTCTTTTTTTTTTTTAATTGGAGTCTCACTCTGTCACCCAAACTGGAGTGCAGTGGCCGCTCCCGGCCACTGCAACCTTGACCTGCTGAGTTTGGGCGATCCTTCTGCCTCAGGCTTCCAAGTAGCTGGAACCACAGGCATGCACCACCACGCCTGGCTAATTTATTGTAGAGATGAGGGCTCACCGAGTTGTCCAGGCTGGTCTCGAACCTGTGAACTCCAGCAGTCCTCTCACCTCAGCCTCCCAAAGTGCTGGGGTTATAGGCATGAGGCATGGCCCAGCCAAAAATTTACTCTTTTAAAGTACTCGCAAAGTGGTGCAACCATTACCACTAACTGCACAGGATTTTCATCCCTCCAAAAGGCAGCTGTACCCACGGTCAGTCACTCTCCATTCCCCTGCCCCTCCCCCACCTCTGTGCCTGACAACCAGTGCCCTGCTTTCTGTCTCGATGGATTTGCCTGTTCTGGACATTTCATATAAACGGAGCCGTGTGCTATGTGACCTTTCGTGTCTTGCTTCTTTACCTTACCATACATTTTAAAACATCCATGTTGTAGCCTGTCTTAGCAGCTCATTCCTTTAGTAATATTCCAACGCATGGATATACTACATTGCTCATTCATTCACCGACTGATAACCATGTGAGTTGTTTCCAATTTGGGGCTATTATGAAGACTGCTGCTGTGAACATCGGTGTACAAGGTTTGTGATTTTGTGTGTGGATATATATCTACAGTTCTTTTCACTATCTACCTGGGAGTGGAATTGCTTAGTTGTGTGGTAACACCGTACAGTCATGCGTCGCTCAAAAGACAAGGATGCATTCTGAGAAACACATCATTAAGTGATTTTGTCATTGTGTGAACTTCATTAAGTGAAGCTTATATGGTGTAGCCTGCTACACTCCTAGGCCGTGTGGTGTGGCCTGAGGCTCCCAGACTATAAACCTGTATAGCACGTGACCGCCCTGACCACTACAGGCAACTATAACAGAGTGTCTCTAACAATGGAAAAGGTACAGTAAAACCGTGGCCGAAAAGATTTTTAAAAGACATGCCTAGGGCAACCCCTTCGGGTCCCTTCCCACTGTGGGACCTTCTCTGTCATCTTAATAAATCCTGCTTTCTCAAACAAAAAAAAAAAGACACACCTATATTGGGCTCTTTCTATGAATGGAGGTTCGCAGAACCGGAAGTTGTTCTAGGTGAGTCAGTAAGTGAGTGGTGAGTGATTGTGAAGGCCTGGGACGTTGCTGTCCAGGACTGTAGACTTTATAAACACGATGCACTTAGGCTGCACCGCATTTATTTTTAAAAAGTGTATTTCTCCCATAATAAATTAACTACAGCTTACTGTAACTTTTTAAATTTTACACATTTTTTTTTACAATTTTTTGACTCCTCAGTAATAACATTAGCTTAAAACACAAACTCTTTGCCCAGCTGTAGAAAAATATCTTCTTTATATTTCTATTCTATAAGCTTTTTTCTGTTTTAAAAAAATTGGCCAGGCGCAGTGGACTTCAGAGGCAGCAACATGCATGGAACTGTCATTTCCTATCAGAGTAATGCCTTCTTCTGGACCGCCTCCTGAAGCAGCCTGAGGCTGTTTCACAATTAGCCCTTTAAAAAAAAAATAAGTAGAAAGAGTACACCTCAAAATAACAATGAAAAGTATAGTATAGTAAATATATAAACCAGTAACGTAGCTGTTTTACAATTAACCTTTTTTTATTAAGTAGAAAGAGTATACCCCAAAATAACTGATAAAAGTACAGTATAGGGCAATCCCCTCAGGTCCCCTCTCACTGTGGGAGCTTTTCTGCCCTCTCAGTAAATCCTGCTTTTTAAAAAAAGGACAGTATGGTGAACACATAAACCAGTAACATAGTTGTTTGTTATCATTATCAAGTATTATGTACCATACATAATCTTATGTGCTATACTTTGATATGCCTGGCAGTGCGGTAGATCTGTTGACACCAGCATCTCTGCAAACACATGAGAAACGCATTGTGTTCAAGCATTAAGATCCCACTGGACAATAAGAATCTTTCAACTCCATTATAGAATGTCTCCATTCTTCAATCTGGAAAAGTTCTATTGATCAATCTTCTAGTTTACGAATCCTCTCTTCTGATGTCGCAAATCTATTGCCCAATCCATTTAGTCAGTTCTTGCAAATTTCACTTATTGTATTTTTAGTTCTAGGATTCCACTTTTTAAATAGAGTTCATATTTCGGGTAGAATTTTTGAATATGTTAATCATAGTTATTTTAAATTATGTCTGATAATGCCATTTTCCAAATCACCTATGTGTCTTTTTCTGTTGTCTTTTTTTTCTCTTGGTGGTTGATCATTTGATACTTTTTCTGGATTTCCCTTGTAAAATTTCCTTGTAATTTTAATTGAATGCTGGACATTATGAATAAAACATAGAGACTGTGGATGAAGATAATTTTTTTCCAGATAAGTTTAAGTTTTCTCCTGGAAGACATACAGCATCAAAGCAGATCACCTTGATGCAGTCAAGACTAAACAATTTATCATTTTTCTTATTCTCAAGGAGCCTGTCCTAAATAATTGGGTATTTACCAGGGTCCTTCTTTCTGTAATTCTTCCCTCAGCATTGTTAAACTACCAAAATCTCTTATCAGCTTTTTCACCTATTAGTAAGTGCTTTCTGCCATGTTTCTTGGTGTACTACTCATTTCCAGTGACTTGGCAAATGATTTGAGGAGAATTGCATGCAGGATTTCAGCAAATTTTTCTTCTCTTGTGTACTATATAGCTTGGCTGCTCTCCCATGCAGTTTTTCTTCCTGCTTAGTTGTTCTTAGTGGAAGAATCGGTCTGATACCAGCTACTCCATTACAGCCAGAAATGAAAGTCTTCCATCAACACTTTACTTACATCTACATTTTACTTACATTTAAAATGTTATGAAACAGTTTGGCCAGACATGGTGGCTCACACCTGTAAGTCTAGCACTTTAGGAGGCCGAGCCCAGAGGATTGCTTGAGCCCAGGAGTTTGAGCGCAGCCTGGGCACCATAGTGAGACCTTGTCTCTGCAAAAAATCCAACCCCCCCAAAAAGTAAATTAGCCACAGAGGTGTGCCACCATGCCCAGCTAATTTTTATTTATTTATTTATTTTTGTAAAGACACAGTCTCGCTATGTTGCCCAGGCTGGTCTCAGACTCCTGGGCTCAAACGATCCTTCCACCGTGGGCTCCCCTCTCCCCCCAACCCCCGCGCCCAGCTGTGTACAAGAAGCACATGCATTATGTTTATAGCAGCGTTGATTTTAATAGTGAAAAACAGAAAACAACCTGAATATCCATCATCAGGAGTGTGGAAAAATAAACTGCAATCTTATCACTCAGTGTGAGAATGTCATTTATATCTACATACAACCAGGCAAATGACTCTTAGTCCACAAACAAAATGTGGACTAAAAAAAGATAGCTCAAGAAGAGCATAAGCACAGTAACACCATCTGTGTCACACTCAAGACCACGTAAAACAATTCTGCCTATTGTTTGGGTGAACAAGCATGTCATAAAAGTGTAAAGAGATTTCATGGAGATGATAAACATCAAGTCTTGAATGGTGTGGACAGGCAGAGGATGTGAGAAGGGGGGTGTTCAGGGGTCTCCACTACTTGGCAGAGCTTGGTGAAGCTATCATGGGCGTTGATTGTCTTCTATATGCCTTTTGTATGCCCAAACATTTTTTTCCCCACTCTATTGCCCAGGCTGGAGTGCAGTGGCACAGTCATGGCTCACCACAGCCTCAACTTCCCGGGCTCAGATGATCCTTCCACCTCAGCCTCCCAGGTTGCTGGGACTACAGGTGTGCACCACCATGCCTGGCTAATTTTTTATTTTTGTAGAGACAAGTTCTCACTATGTTGCCCAGTCTGGGCTAAAACTCCTGGGCTCAAGCGATCCTCCCACCTTGGCCTCCCAAAGTGCTGGGATTACAGGCATGAGCTGCCATGCCTGGCCGATGAAGAGGAGTGTACACAGGCATGAGGAGGGAGAGCCCATGCCCGTGTTGACTAGATCATGCCAAGCCGTTTTCCAGACCATGTGTGATCATCGACAGGTACACTGGCTATGAGTGAGAGCTCACATTACCTCATATCCTCAGCATGTGGTGTTGTCAAACTTAGTTTCTGCCAACCTGGTAGAATTAAGATGGCATGTGACTGTGGTTTTGATTTGCATTTCTCTGTCAAGCGCTTTGTATTCTCCGCAGCACTTACATCTCTCTAATTTCCTGTCGCCAAGCTTCTCCACCTCTCCCGGAGTCTCCTGAAGTTCGGCCTAGCTTTGGTCTGAATTGCCACGAGCCGACGAACCATCTCCCGGGCCTGGAGTGGGCGCAGAAGCTTCCACAGGACGTCACGCGCAGCCATGTACTGAGTGCTCACCGCCAACCCACAGCGGAGATTCACAGCCCCGTTTTATAGGTGAGAAGACAGAGTCAGAGGGGCCGGGGGAGGGGGGAGTTGCCCGAGGACGTGCGGCCGGGACATGGGCAGGCTCCATGTCCGTGCTCTTCATTCCTCTGTGGGAAACCGCAGAGGTCAGTATACCAGGACCTCCCGGCAGGAAGGCGCGGTGGACGCCTCTGTCCTTCCTTCGGGAAACACTCCTGGGGGCTGAGCTGCAGCCGGGGAGCAGGACCCAGAAAGGGATGGGTTCAGGGTAAAAGGGATGGGAGGATTCCCCCCCCCCGGGGGGGCTGTGGGAGTGTGAGGAGGCAGAGAGGAGGGAGTCTTGGCTGTTCAAGGCTGATGATCCCTAGAAGCGAGTGACTTGATTTGAACAGTGTTGAAGGTCCCAGGATCCCTTAGTGGGAGAGTGAGCCCCGCTCCAGCTTGGCTCAGGGATGGCGGAAAGACCCGTCATTCGCCCCGATGGCGGAGAAGGCCAGAATCCCAGTTTGGCCCCAGCACGTCTTAGACGGCACTTCTCAGTGCCCCCGTTTCAACAAAGACACACGCCGGACCGCCAGCTCCTAGGAGTCTCGGGCCGGCGGTAGCATCCTGCTAAAATTTCCTGACCTCCTTTGTTGTCCTGTATTTGGTTTCAACGTTTGCTTGTATTTGGCTTCATGGTGAGTGGATTGTGTTGTTTAAGAAGCACTTAAGTGACATCCACCACTTGCCAGGCACTGTTCTAAATGCTGCATACACACTGACTAACTTAGTTCTCCCAAGGACTTATGAGGAACTGCTATTATTATTGTGTCCATTTTACAGATGAGGATGTTGAGGCCCAGAAAGGTTAAGTAAGCCGCCCGAGGTCACACAGCCTGTGAGGGGCGGTGCTGGGGTTTGGACCGAGGCAGGCTGGCGCCACAGTCCTGTTTTCACCAGCGTGGCCCACACCGCCCCTCTGTCTCGTTCTAGCCATCTGTCGATGGTAGCGATATCAGGTTTTCTTTTGAGACATGTTTACTGGAGTAAAAAAACAAGAGGTGATATAAAGATGAACAGCAGTAGGTAACAGCGCCAGCAGAAACCTTGAAGGCATGGCAGGAGTTCTGGAACATTCCAGTGTAGCCTCAGGGATGGGACAGGTGGGCCATGAAAGCTGGGTGTAGAGACCAGGAAAGGGAAGGTGTTCGGGGGGGACTCAACTCGTGCACGCCCAGAGCCGGGGCTGCCAGGGCCATGTGAGTAATTCAGGGCAGCCGGCCAGTAATAGCAGGAAACCAGCACTTCACAGTTCACAAAGCACTGCCAGACTCTTCCTGCCAGGTGCAGTGGGCATTATTGATCCCGTTTTAGAGACAGTAACTGCAGTCAGAGAGTGGAAGAGCCAGAGGAGAGCTACTGTTTGCTCCAAGATCCTCTGGCTTCAAAGTTTAGGCCTTTTTCTCTACTCCAGCGTCAGGTGTCTTTGGTGGCAAGCAACAGAAATATAATTCAACATGGTTTTGGGCTCATGTAATGAAAAGTCCCCAGTGGACATCAGATATAGCTGGATCCAGGTGCTCACATGATGCCACAAGGACTCTGAATCTCTATTTCTTGGTGTTGGCATCATTTTCAGACAGACTTTCTCTAAAAGGTGATGGAGATGGCTGTAAGCTTCTAGCAACCACCGCAAAAAACCTATCTCATTGCTAGAGGTCTAGAAAAAAATCCCAGGACTGCTTCATGGGCCTTGCCTAAGTTGATGTCTATCCCTGTCCACTCGCTGTGGCCAGACAGATGGGGGTCTTGATGGGCCGGGCCTGGGTCAGGTGCTCACTCTGAAGAGCGAGGGGTGGAGTCAGCGCCACCCAGGCCACCTGGAGAGTTCCAGGCCACCGCCACCATCATCCCCAGGGCTCGGTGTCGTGTGCAGAGCTGAAGATTTGGAAGGATGGGGCGGCTTGGACCAGGGCGAAGGAGCTGGTACCCTCCTCTGGGGTCACGATGGAGCCAGGGGACGTGACAGAAACCTGCCAGGGCTTATGCTGAGGGCAGGGTCGCAGACGTGGACACCACTGTGAGGGGCAGACGCAGACTCCCCTCCTGTGATGGGAAGTCACAGCTTCAAGATGTCATTGCGGGCTCAGGGCCCCACCCGACCTGAATTCCTGAGAGCAGGGTTAAAGGGTTTCTGCCCCGACATTATTTTATTTTAAGAGGGATGTTACTCATTTTAAATCATGTTGGGGGGAAAAAACACACAACCATGAATGCTGTTGCATAGGACGAGGCTGGAGTTTTTAAGTGAGTTCATCTATAGAAAATATATTAAATAAAAAACAGGGCGCACAATGTACAAATAGAGCCAAAATTTGGAAAGTGAGAAATGCTGAGCCCTCTTGGCTAGACTGTCCTGAGGCCCCCTTTGTTTCCGATACTCTAAACTCTGTACCAAGAGTCCACAGCTGTTTATTTTTTATTTTATTTATGTATTTACTTTTGAGTTAGGATCTCACTCTGTTGCCCAGGCTGGAGTGCAGTGGTATGCTCACAGTTCACTGTAGCCGCAACCTCCTGGGCTCAGGCGATCCTTCCACCTCAGCCTCCCAAGTAGCTAAGACTACAGGCGGGCATATGGTTAGTTTTTATATATTTTTTTAATTGTTTTTTTTTTTTTGGAGAGTTGAGGTCCTGCTGTGTTGCCCTGGCTGGTCTCGAACTCCTGGGATCAAATGATCCTCCCACCTCGGCCTCCCAAAATGCGGGGATTATAGGTGTAGGCCATTGTGCCTGGCCCAACATAGCTGTTTATGGGGAGCTTGGGGAGGCCCCAGCCCAGGCTCACCCCGCCTGTGCGTCTCTTGCAGGCCTGGGAGTCGGCATGCTGTGTGTTTGGGCTGCCCTCTTGTTCCTGCTGGTGCTCCAGGGCGGTAAGTAGCTGTCCCGTGTCTGCAGTGAGGGCGGGGCCCAGCCAGCCGTGTGGGCTCCGGGTCGTGGCAGGAGTCCACAGTCCCAGCATCCATGGGCCCGTCCACTCGAGGCTGCTGCAAGCCGAGCTGCCAGGTCTCCGCTACCCGGGACCCACCCAGCTGAAGAGTGCCATCCGCCAGAAGTGGCACACTTGCAGCCCACGGGCTTGGGTCTGCCCGCCTACCTGCAGGGCTGAGAAACGTCATGGTTTCCCCTGCACTCTGCTTTGGCTAGCTGCCAACCCTCAGAGTGAGGAAGTCCTGCCTTTGGTCTAACCTCGGTTTCTCCTTATGTAATGACTCTCCTCGGAGATGTTTTTAAATCATCACTGGGTCCTCAGCAGGCGCGGTTGTTTGGGGGAGGGCAGCGGGTAGAGACAAAAGGAGCCGAAGTCTTTGCAGGGCAGCCCCCTCCCGGAGGACCAAAAGATGCTGCAGCCAGAGAGAGCAGTGTTGGCCTGCGGGAACGCTGGCCAGGACTGAGAGAGCCAGGAGGCCTTACCGGAGGAAGGGGCCGTGAGGAGGAGGGATGCAACCCCGGGCTGGCCTGGAGGCTGGCCTAGGGCAGGGGAGGAACCGCTGCTCTGCTGACTCATTGGCATTTTTCTCTGGTTTTTACCCAAAGACCCAGGGCCCCAAATAGCTCCTTCAGGAAACAGATGGCTGGCTTCATTTTCCCCTTCTGAGTGGCGAGCATCCTTGTCCCAGCCTGCCCGCCACGGTGTGGCAGGATTTTACAGAGAGAGACGGGACACCGAGGCTTCTTTGCCAGGAAGCAGTGTTTATTCGTGCCGGCACTGGCTCTGCGGATTCACATCCAAGGGCTGAGCCCAGAGCCCAGGGGGGCATTGCCTTCTATACACTTCAAGCTTCTTTGTCCCCCTTCTAAGGTCACATATTGGTAACATACACTGTGATTGGGTATTTCACAGCTCAAGGTTGCAGCAGGGTCACACAGGCGCACTACAGCTTGGGACACATTCCTTTCTCACTAACATACATTTTTTAAAGAAGGCCCTTATCTTATGGTGCTAGGAGGATCCTGTCTCTATTCTGGGAAGGCCCATATCTTGTTGTGCTTAGGAGGGCCCCTGCCTCAATGGCTCCGCACCTAGTGAGAGCAGATAACCAGCCCCTGCTGTCTACTGAGCCCCAGCATCATCTCAGTCCTTTTCCCAGCAGCCCCGTGAGGTCCACGTTGCAGTGATGCCCAGTCTTCAGTTGAGGAAACTGAGGTTCGGAGAGGATAAGGGACAGGGCCATGGCCACACAAGTGGGCCGTGGCAGAGCTGGGGTCAGGTCTGACTGTCACGGTCTGTCTCAGCCCATCTGTGCTGCTATAACAAAATTCCTGAGGCTGGACAATTCATAAATAATAGAAAAGTATGTCTCACAGTTCTGGAAGCTGACAAGTCCAAGATCAAGGCCCCAGTGGGTTTGTTGCCAGGCGAGGGCCCAAAGATGTTGCCTTGAGTGCCACGTCCTCACGTGGCAAAGGGGGCTGAATTCACTTCCGGAAGCCCTTTTATAAGGACACCAATTCCCCTCATGGGGAAGAGCCCCATGGTCCAACCCTTGGAGGCCCCACTCATAACACTACCCCTAAGTTTCAACACACGCGTTTTGGGGTTCACAGACATTCAAACCATAGCGTGGTCTTCACCACCGTGTCCTGCTCTATATCCTGGGTGCCCGGCAGCTGTGTGAGCTCATCTCAACCCTTCCACAACCTCTGGAGCACCGGCATCTTGAGTCACATGTCCACAGTCACAGAGCCAAGGGGCGGGTGGCACGGCTACGAGACGGAGGTGGCATGGCCACAGAGCCGGGGGGCTGCACAGCCAACCTGCGTGCCTCTTGCTGCTTCCTGCCTGCTTTAATCACTCCAGGGACGGGATGTTCCTGCCCTGAGGCCTCTGCCCTGTGACCGGGGGGCCCTCTGGTCCCCAGTGCCATCACCATGCCAGTTTGGAGGCTGCTGTTCCATGCACCAATGTTTAGGGACAAACCCTGTCCCATGGCAGCCTTGAGCCCAGCCAGGAACGCCAGCTCCCCTCCAAGTTCCCAGAGCCCTGGGGAAGAACCGCCAGGATCTAGACTCAGAGGAGACACAGCTGCTTGAGGCCCTGGGTTTAGGTTCTGCCAAAATCAGCTCTCTTTTCTGCAGAGTGCTGGAACTGGCCCCCGACAGGCCCCGTGTGCCTACCCAAGGAAAGCTCCCTCCTAGAGCAAGATTCACTCACTTCAGTCAGACCCCTCGGTAGCAACTGCCTGGAGAACGGTGGTGGGAAGGTTCCCGAGGCCACACCCAGGGGAAAGAGTGCCGTGATCGATTAGCGATGTCTGCCACGGGTATGGCTGTGGAAAACCTGCACAGAAGGCTAGCTGGTACCTTCCCTGGGCGAGCGTCTCAGCAGCTCCGGCCAAGAGAGAGACAAAAGTGGGGTGTCGTGTTGGAGCCTCCGTGTTCTCATCTCTGCACTGGGCTGGGAGTGGACCAAGGGTTGCTTCCAGCCACGGTGTTCTTGGCTGCGAGTCGGGGTTCTGACCTGGAATGAGACCCAGGAAAGAAACGTGCCACCACCTCATGGTCTTCACCAGTCAGGGGAAAATAGGAAAAAGCCACTGAAAATGAATCTCCAGAGTGGGGAACAAGTTTCTAGTAAATAGAAATAGTGGCACTTGATTTTACAGAACAAAACTACCAATTATTAAGTTTATCCTGTCCAACACTGAACAAAATTTAGATTTTGATTGCACCGATATTTTATATCTATTTTTTATTTTTGAGTTGGGCTCTTACTTTGTCGCCCAGGCTGGAGTGCAGGGGCACCCTCACGGCCCACCTCGGCCTCCTGAGTAACTGGGATTACAGGCACAAGCCACTATGCCCAGTCTGCACCTATATTTTAGAACAGAGTGAAGCAATTAATGCTTGGGGGTGGGTGAGAAGGTATTAAATCTCCCAACGATATTGCCTGATGGGAGAACATGTTGCCCACTCCTGGGTGGCGGTGGTGGGGTCATTTTTGGCCATAGGAAACAACAGACATTTTTGCAAAAGCATTCGAGGGCTTCTCCATCTTCTCCAGTTTTCTTGCCCCTGGAAGCACTTCCTGCGTCTCTGAGGATGTATGTCCTGCAGGGCTGAGGGCTCCTCCCATCAGGGAGTTTTGGTGTTCTCGGCACCACTTTCTTTCTTTTTTTTTTGAGTTGGAGTCTCACTCGGTCGCCCAGTGCAGTGGCCACTCCCGGCCACCGTAGCCTTGCCTGCTGGGCTCTGGGGATCCTCCCGCCTCAGCCTTCCAAGTAGCCAGAATTACAGGCATGCGCTACCACGCCTGGCTGATTTTTTGGTTTATTGTAGAGATGAGGTCTCGCCTACCCAGGCGGGTCTTGAACCCGCAGGCTCAGGCAATCCACTCACCTCAGCCTCCCAAAGGCGCGGGATCACAGGTTGAGCCACCGAGCCCGGCTCTCGGCACCACTTTCAGGGACTCCGAGAGGTCCTGACCCCTCGGGGACGTGCTCGGTTCACCCTGTGTCCGGGGAGTTCAGGACGCACCATTCTGAGTGAGAGCCTGGCTGGGAGGGACAGTGACTTGGTGGCTGGTGACAGGGCTCTGAGCTGATCGTATCTCACCTTGCGAGAGTCTTGTCTCCGCAGCCAGCCTCGAAATGTCAGGGCTCAGAATTCCCACTGCAAAGGCCCCTGGTCCCAGGGCTTCATCTTAGCAAGTCTCCATGTTCCTTCCCGCCCTGAGGCCCAGCCCCTCGTGGTCCAGCCCTCAGGGGGTGGGGACACTCTCAGCCTCCTTGGGCTCCCCACTGAGGCCTCTCCCCCGCCCCCTGGCCCTCCAGGCTGGGGCTGCCAGGACATCATCTGCTACACTGATTACCTCCAGACGGTCACCTGCATCCTGGAAATGTGGACCCTCCGCCCCGGCATGCTCACCCTTACCTGGTAAGTGGCTGGGCCTCAGCAGCCAGGGGACATGACTCGGGGTACCCGCAGGGCTGGGGTGGACAGGGCCACAGGAGACACAGACGGGCTTGACCTACTGTGTGCCTGGCACATAGTTTGGCAACAAGAGTAGCTGCCGCTTCCTGGGGGCTCGCCAGCGTTTCCACCCCAGGAAGACGCTGTGAGCTGAGGACCCCTGTGGTCCCCTTTCAGACAACCGCTCAGGACTTGCCCGAGCACACGGCTAGGAGGCTGCAGGCTACCCTGTCCAGCTCAAGGGTCGCATGCTCTCGCCCACTCGGCCAGTCTCCTGCATGATTTTTCAAGGACTTAGCGAATGCCAGGCCCCCTGCCATGGTGATTCAGTAGGGATCATAATCCCTACTCCCATTTTACAGATGAGGACACTGAGGTTCAGAGAGGTTAAGCCACTTGCTCAAGGTCACACAGCCAATGAGCGGTGAAGCTCGGATTCCAACTCAGACCACCCAGCTCCCTACTCCATGTGTCCCTCCTAGTCCATATGCAGCTCAGGATCAAGAAGCACTGCCCTTCCTTCTGTTATCCAGCAATTCGCTCCTTCATTCATCTGAAACACAGTATTCAGTTCCTGCTAGACACCAGCACCGGGAACTCAGGACTGGCAAGGTCTCAGATGTCTTGGAGCTGAGTAGGGCATGGCTGGGAGACCTTCTGATGCCAATAAGCGCTGGAAAGAACGGGCCCCTGGGAGAGACTGCGTGACTCGGGGTCTGTTTCAGCCAGGGTGACCTCGGGATGAGAAGGGGGTAGCCAGTTTGCAGCGGGAAGGACACTCCAGGCCGAGGGCACCGAGGGCAAAATCCTGAGGGCGGCGCTGGCGAGTGTGTGTGTGTGGCGGGGCGGCGACCAAGGAGGGCGTGGCCAGGTGGGCGTGGCCGCGGCGGAGAGGGCGTGGCTGGAGCTGGTGGGCGTGGCCAGGCGGGGAGCTCTTGCGGGGAGCCGCTGATGGGTTTTAGGCGGGGACGTCAGAGACTATTTTTATTAGATTTTTGTTGGTAACAGGCTAAACACGTAGATCAACAGGGCAGAAGAAGCGACTTTTCACAGGTCCCCCACTGCTGTGTGGGAGGGGTAGGTTTCAGGGAGGGCAGGTGAAGCGGAGTCACTGCCAGGCGGCCTTGACGGCGGTCCAGGCTGGACATTCGGAGACCCTTTATTCCGCAGGAGTTTCTCTTCCCGCGAATTTGGCAAAGAACTCAGTCCACGCATCTCTGTTGGGCTTGGAGGGTGGGCATGTTCTGATTCTGAACGTGTAGGTAGGGAAATAAATACCTGGTGAGCTCCTATACCTAATGCAAAACCCATTGTTTCTCTCTGGTGGGAGCTAAAAGCCAGGGCCTTTTCCCCAACCGCACCCACCAGCTTCCCCGGAAGTTCACCTAGAGCAGGGGAGCAAGTTCATTTGGCTCTGAGCTCAGCCCTCAGCCCTTCCTAGGCATCCGGTGGGTGTTGGACAGAAAGGAGGGAAGGAAACCGCAAATGTTTAGCCCCCTTCCTGTAGGACCATGATCCTCTTGTTGGAACTGACAGGGACAGATTTAGGCTTGGCGGGAGAAAGAAAGGGTCGATAACTCCAAAACTGAGCCCTCCTGCCCTAAGCGAGGTAGTGAGTTCCTGGTCCCATGGAGGCATGCAAGTCGAGCCTGGACACAGTCCATCAGGGATGCTGCAGGGGAGGGGATGCCTTCCCTGGGAAAGGGCTTGTTGGACCAGGTGACCCCCAGCCCCACCTCACATCCCTCCCAGCCCTGGGATTCTGGGCTTCTGCCCTAGAGCACTGAGCATTGAGCCCATGCCCTGGCCTCCAGCCGTGACCAGCTGCTCTGTCCTTGAAGGCAAGACCTGCATGGAGAGGAGGACGGGGCCACCTCCTGCAGCCTCCAAAGGTCCACCCACAACGCCACGCATGCCACGTACACGTGCCACATGGATGTGTTCCGCTTCATGGCCGATGACATTTTCAGTGTCAACCTGACAGACCCATCTGGCAACCACTCCCAGGAGTGCAGCAGCTTCCTCCTGGCTGACAGCAGTGAGTAACCTTCGGACCCGGGCCTGAGTGAATCTGAGGGGGGCCAGGCCAGCTCTCCCCGCTCCGTCAAAACTGACCCTTCCTAGCCAGGCTCGGTGGCTCAGCCTGTAATCCCGTGCCTTGGGAGGCTGAGGTGAGTGGATTGCTTGAGCCCGCGGGTTCGAGACCTGCCCGGGCAACTTGGTGAGACCTCATCTCTACAACAAATAAAAAATT
>NW_007246393.1:308509-309752 GCF_000164805.1 Carlito syrichta | reverse complement strand
GGTCGAGGCTGCGGTGGCCAGGAGCGGCCACTGCACTCCAGTCAGGGCGACAGAGTGAGACTCCAACTCAAAAAATAAAAATAAAAAACCTGACCCATCCTGTGTCCTCACCACCCCCTCAGAGCTCTGCTTTTTGGATGCACTACTTTTTTTTTTATTTAAGTTGGAGTCTCACTCCACTGCCCAGGCTGGAGAGCAATGGCACACTCACGGCCACCCTAGCGTTGACCCGCTGGGCTCCAGTGATCCATCTGCCTCAGCCCTCCAAGTAGCCAGGACTACAGGTGCGCGCTACCACGCCCGGCTAAGTTTTTGATTTATCATAGAGATGAGGTCTCGCCAAGTTGCCTGGGCTGGTCTCAAACCCGAGGGCTCAGGCAGTCTTCTCACCTCAGCCTCTCAAAGTGCTGGGATGACAGGCTTGAGCCACTGCGCCTGGCCTTGGATGCACTACTTTTTACTCAGGTGTGGTGGGTTGTTACAAGGTGCTGGGCCAGGACCTCAGGACCACTGGGCAGAAGTTCTGGCTCAGCCCCTGCCCGTCTGCAGCCTTGGAAAAGGCACGACTACCTGCGGGGCTGTTCCCCATCTGCAGAGGGAAAGCCCTTGTGGCCTCGGCCCTCTGGGATTCTGTCCATGGTGAGGCAAGTGGAGGGAGGACACTGGGTCGCAGGAATAGACCTCCTGAGTTTCCTCCCCTTCACTGGCTCCAGGGAAGCCTGACAGTTCCCCCAGACTGGGGGCAGTCAGGGTCCAGGGGCAGGAGGCTTGGCTGTGGGGAGCAGCTGCCTCTGTGGGTCCTGGAACAGGGCAGGGGAGAAGGGCCCGAGAGGCAGCTCTGGCTTGGGGTGTGTCTGTGCGTGCATGTGCGTGCGTGCGTGCGTGTGTGTGAACCCAGAGCGGTCCAGGCAAGCTCAGACTGCAAAGGAGCCCTGCCCTTGGGGAGACCCAGCCCCGAGGCTGCGAGTTTCTCTCTCTCGGTTCCCAGTGGAGGGCAGGGGAGAGGAGGTGTGTCTGCAATTCACGCCCAGGAGGCAAAGGTTTGTACCGCCCTGCGGAGTGGGTGTTGCACCATAGAGGATGTGAGGGAAACTGCGCACACACACACACACACACACACACTCCCCGCCTGCAGCATAGACTCATAAATACACACGCAGACAAACTCACAGGTGTCCCCCACCCCTGGCCTGTGTGGCATGGACATAGAGACCCACATTGTCTCACACACACACACACACAC
>NW_007246393.1:304913-308216 GCF_000164805.1 Carlito syrichta | reverse complement strand
GGTCCCTCGGGGCCCCTGGCTGCCACTCCCCAGTGCAGGTGGCTCCTGGCAGCGTTCTCTCTGCAACCCCCCACCCCCTCCTGCCGAAGTGTGAGGCCAGCCCCATCGCTGCTGGGGCGGGAAGTGATTTGTGCCCCTCACACCACGCCTGCCCCGGGCCCTTCCCCCTGCTGGGCCCTGGCTCCTGGGCCGAGCGACCCCTTCACGATCCCCAGGCCCCACGGACGTCGCCAGGCATCCACAGGGCAGCTCTTGGTTACCCGGCGTCCCTGCGGAGTGAGCCCCACTGCCACCTGCCACCCAGGGGAGGCTCAGACAGGGCTCCCCGCGCCGGGGAGTGAGGGGGGTTAGGGACCATCCACAGCAACAGCAGCACAGTCAAGCGTTCAACGTGGCGTCCTGCAGAATGTGCTCCTTCTCCCGCTCAGCCCGTGGTGGGACCCCCAGGGCACGTGGCAGATGATCCACAGCCGCAGAGTCCCCCCGTGGGCGCCCCCAAGGCGCCTCTGTTGGCTTGACAAACGTCTGTGGGGGGCCCACGTGTGCCAGGCTTGGTCCCTGGGTATGGTGGGCTCAGGTTGGACCAGGAGGACAGACTTCTGTCCTGAGGAATTAAGAGCCCAGAGAGGGAAGGACAAGGTAAACAGTCGCAGGGTGACATGTGCAGAGGCTGAGGGCACAGATGGGAGGCAAGGGAGGCGGTGCCGGGGCCTAACAGACACGGCTTACGGCTCCCCTGATGGTGGCCCCTTTGCCCGCTTGGTCCCTGGGAATGTGAAGCCCCAGGAGATGGGAGCTGGTGCCAGCCAACGAGAGGGGAAATGGAGGCACCTCATGAGCTGTGCCCTGCACAAGTTCCTGAAACAAACTCAGGACGGAGTGCAGCAGGAACCCTGACTTTGACCTTGGCTCAGGGGTGCCCGTGGCGGTCTGGCGTCAGGGCCCGGAGCGCCGCTCTTGCGTTGGCCAGAAGTCTGGAAGACAGGGACAGTCCTTCCAACTCCCCGGGCTGCTCTGGTGGGGTCACACTGCCCAGTGCAGAGCCACCAGTGGACGCCACATAAATGAGGGTCTTTTGTGTCAACATGCGTGCCGTGTGACACCTTGGCCGTCTCGGGTTGCTCCAGGCAGAAGGATAGTGACGCCGTCACTGAGAACAGGAACGCAAAATGAGTGACCCGGCCAGCACGCTGCTGGGGATGTCTGTGGGTGGGCAGCAGACATCAGGACTTGAGAGATGGCATGCTTCTGTCTGAATCTCCTGTGTGTGTGTTTCTAGAACACTCAGGCAATCCGACCACCCTGCTCTGCATTCCTCACCCCCAGCCAGGGTGGACTGGACCCGGGCCCTCCACTCCAAGCCTGGGAGCACTCTTTATTTTTCCACAGTCCCCAAACCCAGTTGGTTCATGTCTGTTACCTGCCTGACCTTGATCTAGTCTAAATCTCCCATTTCTCAGATGAATAAACCGAGGCCCAGAGGCGGGGAGACTTGGCCCGAAGTCACTGGGCATTGCCAGTCCCAGCCTCCTACGCAAGGGGCAGGTGTGGGGCAGGGAGGAGACGCTTCTTCCCATCACAGTCACAAGTCTTTCTCATCTGCAGCACCATCTCACCCTGTTTTTCTTTCCGGGCTTTTCCTTGAAGTCAAGCCGGCCCCCCCTTTCAACGTGACCGTGACCTTCTCGGGCAGCTACCACATCTCCTGGCGCTCTGATTACGAACACCCTTCCTTCTACGCGCTCAAGGGCAAGCTCCAGTATGAACTCCAATACAGGAACCGCGGAGACCCCTGGGCTCAGGTGAGGGCGCGGGGTCAGCCTGGCTCTGGGGGGTGGGGTGCGGGAGCATCGGAGGGGACGGGGGAGACTGGGAGATGGGCAAGCATACTCACGGCCAAGGGCGGAGAGCAGGGAGTCAGCAGAGCCTCGCAGGGGGCCAGCCTGACCTCTCCTGCCCACACCCGAACGGCCAGGGCTCCGGCCCGGGCCTCGGTCTCGTGGGAGGAGGAGACACTCAGCTTCCTTAATGCGGGCTGGAAGAGCTGGTTCTTCTGGAGGCAGGGTGGCCTGGTGGACCCCTGATCCCTCCCCCTGTACCGGCAGAGTCCGAGGAGAAAGCTGATCAAGCTGGACTCTGGAAGTGTCTCCCTCCTCCCCTTGGAGTTCCGCAAAGGCTCCAGCTACGAGCTGCAGGTGCGGGCACGGCCCCAGCCCGGCTCCTTCTTCCAGGGGACCTGGAGCGAGTGGAGCGACCCCGTCATTTTTCAGACCCAGCCGGAGGGTAGGTGTGAAGCTGGGTGGACACCCCACTCCTAGAACCAAGCCTCATCCTTGTCCAGCTGGCCCGAACTCTGAGCTCTCCGGCATGGCTGGGAGGTGTCCGTGTGGTTGTCCAGGCATTCAACAATGCTTCTAGAGCCCCTGCTGGCTAGGCCCTGTTGGGTGCCAGCTGCTGCTGCTTTGGGGCATGTGATCCTCCTAACTCTGAAGTGGGACCCATTATCTCCATTTTGCAGACAAGAAAACAGGTTCAGAGAGAGGTCACTTTCCGCGAGCAGGGGTTAGGAGCAGGATTTGAACCCAGATCCATCCACTTTCCGTGGGCGGGGCTTAGGAGCAGGATTTGAACCCAGATCCATCCATCAGTCTCACATCAAGGCTCCAGCAGCCTCCCCACCCCCTTCTCCTCTGCCTCAGTCCCATGTCCCTCCGTGCCTACCTCTTGGCCTCTGGGCGAGCGGGTGCCATGTAGCCCTTTCTTTGCTCCCTTCCCAGAGTTGAAGGCAGGCTGGGACCCTCACATGCTGCTTCTCCTCCTCCTCATCGTCCTCATCCTTGTCTTCTGGATCCTGAAAACCCAACCGACTTGGAGGTGAGGCCAGGGCATCAGGGAGGTAGGGAGGCCCACCTGGCATTGGGCAACATGTCTGTCGTGGTGATAGCAGTGACTGCAGGTGTGTGCCACCACACTCTGCTTACTTTTTGTTTTTGGTAGAGACGAGGTCTGGCTCTGTGGCCTAGGCTGGCCTCAAGCCCCTGAGCTCAAGCAATCCTCCTGCGTTGGTCTCCCAAATAGGCATGAGCCACCGTGCCTGACTTCAGCTGTGGTCTTGCCCACTGAATTTTATTTTATTTTATTTTATTTTATTTGAGTTGGAGTCTCCTCAGTCGCCCAGACTGGAGTGCAGTGGCCGCTCCCGGCCACCTTTGCCTCGACCGGCTCCATCTTTCCACCTCAGTCTTCCCAGTAGCCGGAATTACAGGCACGCGCTACCACGCCCGGCTCATTTTGATTTATTGT
>NW_007246393.1:254278-304893 GCF_000164805.1 Carlito syrichta | reverse complement strand
GTCTCGCCAAGTTGCCCAGGCGGGTCTCGAACCTGCGGGCTCAGGCAATCCCCTCACCTCAGCCTCCCAAAGTGCGGGATTACAGGCCGAGCCACCGAGCCCGGCTTGCCCACTGAATTTTAAACGTTGAGGCCTGAGGGCACCAGGTGAGGGGGAGGGGTGATGTGGCTAGCCTGCACCCCTAGAATTGCCCCTGGACCCGCCCTGGCTGTAGGAGGCTGGGGCTCAGGAGGGTAGCCTTTGCCCTTCAGGAACCTGAGAGGGGGACTCGCTGCTTCCTTTCCACGGATGTGGAAACCGAGCCCGGGGAGGCAAGGGAGGCTCCGGGGCCACATGCCCTGTGGCACGAAGCTGGCGAACGCGGGATGGGAGGCCAGGCTGCCCTCTGGGCAAGGTCAGTGGCCTCACTGTCTCTGCCCTCTCAGGCTGTGGAAGAAGGTATGGCTGGTGCCCAGCCCCAAGCAGTTCTTCCAGCCCCTGTACGAGGCCCACAGAGGAGACTTCAAGGTGAGCATCCCTCCCCGTGACGAGCCGCGCTCCGCCCTCGCCCGGCACCCCCACCTCACTCTGCAGGCCCAGAACATCCAGGTCCCAGCCAGGCCTCGGTTTCCCCGTCTGCACAGTGAAGGCATGGGAGTTCAACAAGACCACGCAGCATGGCCAGGCGCTGCGGGGGCCAGCTGCTGCTTCTGTTAGGCCCTGGAACCTCTGCTGAGGAGCCGAGCTGCGGCGGGGTGAACCCTGGGGGTCTCTGGAGTCCCCCCCCCACCAGGAGCCCTGGGTCAGGGTGGAGAGGCCCGGGGTTCTGGGAAGGCTGCGGCCCCGCCCACACAACACCCAGCCTCCCCAATGCCTCCACCTCGCACCCGCCGGCGCCCACAGGGTGGCCCGTGCCCATTTACGGCTCATAACCCACCCCGCGGTGTGGGCGGGGCCTCGCAGAGAGGATGTGGTGATGGGCGGGAGGGGCGCCCGCCTTCCCCAGCGAGACTGAAGCCAGACGCCCGGACCTAGGGCCCGGATCGAGCTCCTGCTGTCTGCCTGAGGCCACGCCGAGCACCCGCCCAGCCTCCCTCCGCGGGTCCTCACAGTGGTCCCTGCCCTGCAGGGGTGGGCGCTGCACATCCCCAGGGCACCCACTAGGAAACCGAGGCTCAGAGAGGAGCAGCGGCTTGAGCGGGGCAGGGCAGGAACGTGTACTCCAGCCCACTGGACCCACCCTTTCATCTTCCCTGAAGTTCAAATACCCCCTTTTCCTTGTGTTTTTATGGGGACTCAGACGGTACTCGCTCCAGACCAGGCACTCCACTAGGAGCGTCACACACAGTTACTTATTTACCTTCACAACAACCCCAGGGGTGGGCACTGATATTAGGCCCATTTCACAGATGAGAAAACAGACACAATAACTGACTCACGGCCAGGCATGGTGGATAACGCCTGTCACCCCAGCACTTTGGGAGGCCGAGGTGAGAGGATCACTTGAGACTAGGAGTTCAAGACCAGCCTGGGCGATGTAGTGAGACCCCCATCCCTACAACCCACCGCCAACAATTAGCTGGGCGTGGTGGCGTGTGATTGCAGTTGCTGCCACTTGGGAGGCTTAGGCGGGAGGATCGCTTGAGTCCAGGAGGTCGAGGCTGCAGTGAGCTGTGATTGTGCCACTCTACTTCCGCTCGGGAAGAAAAATAGCTCCAGGGTGCACAGCTGAGAAGTGACCCCCGATCCTGGCCTCGCCATGGTTCTGAGACAAGGCCCAAGGAAGAGCAGCTCAGAACGGGGAGATTCCCGTTCTCAGGGGCTTTCTCTGCCGCTGGGATGGAGCTTGCTGCGTCATGAGTGAGACTCCTGGCAGGGAAGGGGAGGAGGACCTCAGAGTTTCAGGGCCACTGTCTTGGTCGACGTCAGCCACGTCTGCTGTTCACAAAGTGCACAAAGGCCTCTCCAGGTGGCCTTTCGTCGTTTCACTCCACTAATTCAGCCGAGCTGTGTGCCAGGCAGGGAAGACACAGCTGTGAACGGGAGAAGTGGGGCTTCTGCCCCCCCCCCGAGTGTCCATCGAGTAGGGACCCGTGAACAGGAGAATGTGAGGTTTCAAGAACGTCAGCAGGGGTGGGGGGGCGCTCAGACTTCAGGGGCTCCTGCCCACGTGTTCCCCCGACTTGGGAATCTTGGCCCTGCCCAGGCCACAGGGCCTCCGGGCGGCCGTCTGGGTGAGCAACTCCCTACTACAAATGAGGAAACAGGCCCAGCGTGGGGAAGGGACAGTGGTGGGGACCCCCACCAGACAGGAGCACGCCAGTTCTGCTCCTTGCCTTCTCGTGTCTTCGTCTCTCTCCGTGTCTGTCTTTCTCGCTTGCTGTCTCTGTCTTGCTCTGTCTCTGCCTGTTTATACCCTCACCTCTCCCCCGTCCCACCCCCTAACTCTCTCTTTTCTCGTTCACAGAAATGGGTGGGCTCACCCTTCACTGCCTCCAGTCTGGAGCTAGGACCCCGGGGCACAGGGGCACCCTCACCCCTGGAAGTGTTCCACTGCTCCTCACCGGGTCCGGCCAAGGGGCTGGAGCCCACAGAGCAGCCCGAGCTGGCGGACCCAGTGGAATCGGATGGCGTGCCTGAGCCCGGCGGCTGGGGCCCCACCACTGCGGGCGGCTCGGCTCACAGAGAGGAGGGGGCCCGGCCGTACGGCCTGGTGTCCATCGACACAGTGACCGTGGTGGACGCAGAGGGGCCGTGCGCCTGGCCCTGCAGCTGCGAGGACGACGGCTACCCAACCCTGGACCTGGACGCTGGTCTGGAGCCCGGCCCGGGCCTGGAGGACCCACTCTTGGGCGCGGGGACCACAGTCCTCTCGTGCGGCTGCGTCTCGGCTGGTGGCCCTGGGCTGGGCAGTCTCCTGGACAGGCTAAAGCTGTCCCTCGCGGATGAGGAGGGTTGGGCCGCCGGGCCGCCCTGGGGGGCCGGGCCGCCCAGTGGGGTGGCAGAGAGTGAGGCGGGCTCGCCCCTGGCCGGCCTGGACATGGACACCTTTGACAGCGGCTTCGCGGGCTCTGACTGCGGCAGCCCCGTGGACTGCGACTTCGCCAACCCCAGGGACGAAGGGCCCCCGAGGAGCTACCTCCGCCAGTGGGTGGTCGCGGCACCCCCACTGTCGGGACCCGGGCCCCAGGCCAGCTAGGGAGGCTGCCTGGCCGTCCAGCACTGGCCAGAGATGCGATCCCCTGGGCCGTGGTGTGAAGGGACCGTCAGCCTCCGGTCTCCCTGAGGACCTCCGAGCTGGTGTCCACAGTGTGTGTGCACACAGACTTGTGGCTTCCACACGTGGGTGTATCCGTGTGTGTGCACCGCGTGTGCCCGTGAACACAGGCGCACCCCCACGGGATGCCACGCGTTCCCCTGCCGCTCATACACAGACAACAGCCTCCCCTTCTAGCGGGTCCACCAGCGGGTCCACCAGTGGGTCCACGGCGCCCCCAGGGCCTCCTGGGATCAGGACGTTGCCTGTGACAGACGTCAAGCCGAGCCTCCAGGCCCTGCCTCCAAGAGCCACTTCTCATCCACACCGTGCCTCGCCACCTCTCAGCAGGAAGAGGAGGGAAACACAGTGACCCCGGGGGTGGGCAGATGTGGGGGACCCACAGGCACAGTCTGAATTCCAGTTCTGATGCTTCCTGACTGTGCCATCTGAGCCAAGTCACCTGCCGTCTCTGGGCTAGAATGTCCTTGTCTAGACAGCGGGGACACCGAGGCCCGCCCAGGGGAAACCGGTGAGGCCTCCCACATGCAACGAGCAGCCCCTCCGTGAACGTCAGCTTCCTTCCTCCTGCGGCCAGGACCAAGGCTGGCATGGAGGGGAGGCAGGTGGGGTGAGAAAACCAGCCTGGCGCTCGCAAGGCCATCCCACCCAGCCGAGGGGCACCGGGGCTTTCCAGGCTTCAAGCCAGCCAGTCCTGTCTCTTGGAAGCAGCTCTCTGCCAACCAAGGGTTCTTTTTCTGGCTTCTGCTCATTTCTTTCGAAAACTCTGTTGATGCACCCAAGAGATATTTGTTGAGCACACTATACGAGCCAGGCACAAGGCCACGGGACCACCACCCCCCCGGTCCCCGTGGCACTCGTGGTGGGGTGGACAGAGGGACCGGCAGGAGTGACAGTGTGCGCCCAGTCAGACAGCCCGCTCTGCCCTGCCACGCACCCCCGGCATCTTATTTGTCACCCTGGGGAGTTAAGGGAGGTCAGCGCTTTCTCAGGGAACCTGTTGAAATGTGAATTCAGAAGCTGAGAAAACACTTCTTGGCGGCATTTTGAAGGCCCCTCACCAAACACAGTTTTGGTATAGGAGCTCAACCCAGGTGCTAGGTGTTACACAAAACTCAGGATGTATGTATTTGTAAAGAAAATAGATGGTTTTCCCCCAAGGTGTTCCTCTTAGAGGTGGCTTGACTTTTTCAAGGCCAAGCAGGAGCCAGGCACAGCAGCTCATGCCCGTCATCCCAGCATGCGGGGAAGCTGAAGTGAGAGGCTGGTTTGAGGCCAGGAGTTCAAGGCCAGCCTGGGCAACATGGTGAGACCTCGTCTTCGCAAAAAATAAAAAAGTAACCCAGGCGTGGTGGTGCGTGCCTGTAGTCCCAGCTGCTGAGGAGGCCGGGGCAGAAGGATCGCCTGAGCCCAGGAGGTCGAGGCTGCGGTGGCTATGAGGGTGCCACTGCGCTCCGGCCTGGGCGACAGAATGACAGCGAGACCCTAACTCAGTAAGACTAAGCTGGGCTGAGGCAGCAGAGTCTGAGTCAACTCAGGAGCCCGGAAGGGAATCTCCAGCCTGGCTCGCCACGCCGGGGCCCCGTCGCCTTCCCCAAAGGCTCTGCAGTGTGCAGGGTGACGTCTGGGGAGGCAGCTCTGGCGTGTCCCTGCTTCAGGAGCAAAGCTGGGCCAGAGGTCAGTCCTGCCGAAAGCCTCCCTGTGACTCATCCGTCAAACGAGGTGGTTGGGACAGGTCCCCAAGAGCAGGAGGGTCCTCGGTGCTGGGTGTGAGGTTGGAAAATTCTAGACATTGTTGGCCTCCATCGAGGGACGGTGAACCTGGGATCGGGGTGTGCGAGCTCAGGCAGCAGCGTGACAGCGAAACCACAGCTCCTCCGCCGGCGAGCAGCCCTCCCCGCCCCCCGCCGGCACCCAGAGACTCTCGGCCAAGGTGTGCTGTGGTTTTCACACCCTCGTGGAGGCAGCAGGTCCCGGCACCACCTGCGGGTGCCACCGAGCCGCAAGCTCCCCGGGGGCCCAGCTCCACTCCCCTGCCAGGGGCCGGGGCGGACAGCACCCCGGGGACCGAGGCCAGGCCTGGGGGGGCTCTGGCCTGAGCAGACGCGGCGCCTCGAGAGCCCACCTTTGGAAGAGACTGGGCTCATGAACAGGAGCACAGAAGGTTGGAGACAAGAGCCGGCCCACCTGGAAGGAAGGTGGGCCCGTGGGCGGGTGGATTCGTAGGTGGGCGGGTGGGCGGGAGGGTGCCGCAAAGCCCGAAGGAAGAGGCTGGGTGCAGGGCCTGTAACCCCAGCACTGGGAGGCCGAGGCGGGAGGATCACTCGAGCCCAGGAGTTAGGCCCGGTGAGCTGTGATCCCGCCACGGCACTCCAGCCTGGGCCACAGGTAGGCAGAGGCTGGAGACCGGGACGACAGATGAGATACAAGCTCTGCGGGGCTGGCCTCCCTGTCTTGCTCACTGCTTTGCCTCCTTGGGCACACAGCAGGCACTCAATAAAGCCCGTTGTGTCGCATTTGCTTACTCCCATGGTGTAGATACATCCAGCGTGGCCCACTTCGGGCTCCCGACTCCAAGGAAGGAACGAAGGAATGAATGACTCGGAGCAGCGCTGGGAAGAATGGGCACAGTCGGCTCCCCGGGCCGGGGCGAGGGCTCCGGGGCGGCCTGGGTGTCTGTGGGACTTTGGGAGAGGGGCAGGAGTTAGGGGTGGACTCGCCATGGCGGAGCTTAGGCAGAGGCCTGGAGCTGTGACCAAGGACGGCGGGCAGTGAACAGGCGGCTGTGAGTCCCCCAAAGTCCAGGCGGAGATGGTTCACAACTGTCTCTTAAGAAGAAGGGGGGCCGGGCTCGGTGGCTCACACCCGTAATCCCAGCACTTCGGGAGGCTGAGGCAGGAGGATCCCTTGAGCTCAGGAGTTAGAGAACAGCCCGGGCAACATAGCGAGACCTCATCTCTACCAAAAAATCAAAAAATAAGCTGGGCATGGTGGCCCGCACCTGTAGCCCCAGCTACTCGGGAGGCTGAGGCAGAAGGATCGCTTGAGCCCAGGAGGTCGAGGCTGGGGTGAGCTGTGATCGTGTGCCTGCACTCCAGCCTGGGGGACAAAGCAAGACCCCAACTCAAAAAAAAAAAAAAAAAAAAGGAGGGTCACAGTAACACTCCTTCCGTGGCCAACATGCCCACTCCCTGCCCTCTGCAGGCTCTGGAGCCTTTGGCAAATGCCACGAGGCACAGAATGAGACGGGGACCTGGCTGAGGTCACACGCTGACTTGATGGTCCAGGCAGAACCTGGACTGGTCCCCTCGTGCCCCTTTCAGCTCATCCTCACCGTGCCCCCTGGAGGGGACTGTGCCCAGCTGGAGGGAACCTTCGCAAGCCCCCGTGGGTCAGGGCCTGTGGGTGTTGTGACCCAGCCCTGGCCGGGAGTGGCCATGTGGCCCAGGCCTGGCCAACAGGGCGTTCCATGCCCTGGCAACAGGGCATTTCAGGGACAGGCCCTCAAGGCTGGTCTGTGCTCTCTACTGGGATTGCTGAGCTGGGTGCCAGGAGGGGACAGCTGGCCTGAGGTGAAACCACACTCGAGGACGCAGAACTGACAGAAACAGACAAAGTCCTGGTACTGCCCCTTGAGGTCCTGCATCCAGTCATGCCCGAAACTACACGTCTGGACATTTTAGGTACCTGATAGTTCCAGTTTTCAGGGTTTGGGCCCCGTGGCAGGGCTGCCTCTCCTGGCCCCTGCTGGATGGACAGGCCGCAGGACAGGCTGGCCAGTGAGTGGAGAGTGGGAGTGGCCAGCCTCGCTTCCGGTCAGAGCATTTTTCTGATGGGTTCAAGTGCTCTCTAACGGAATTTCCCTCCCTGCCCCGGTGGGGACCAAGACGGCAACGGCTCCATCAGTCCGAGGTCCCTAGAGTGAGGAGACGTGGCCGAAGTCTCCAGCTCACTACATGGCCGTGGATCGGGTGTGGGAAATGTGTCCCTTGTTGGAAGCCGCAGAGGCGGAGCTGCCTGTCACCCAGCCCGCCCCGGCTGAGTCCACGAGCTGATCCGCTTCCTTCTCTGCGGGCGCCGGTTCGGGGTGGGCTCCTATCCCTCTCCGCAGAAAGCATTCTGGCGTTATTCCAGCATCACCCCCTGATGAGGACGCTCCCCCGGCCGGAGGAAAGACCCCTGGAAAGGGACGGAGGCCCGAGCTCCGTGTTTCTCGTGAATGACCAGCCTCAGCTTCCTTTTCTTCCTGTTTTCATTTTAGATGCGGGGGTCTACGGGCGTGTTCCTTAGATGGACGTGCTGCGTAGTGGGGGCCTGGGTCTCAGGTGGCCCCTGGGGAGGCAGTGAACACTGTACCCAGTAGGTCTCCTCTCTCGTAAAGTAGGGACAGGAATCGGCCTCTGGGCTTGCTCTGGGGGTGACAAGAGGGGGGCCAGCCTTCCTCAGAGGTGGGCTTCCTCCGTCTGGCCAGCACCCCGGGTTCACGAGGCCGCCCTCCAGATGTCCTGAGCCTGCATCGCCCTCTGCTGGCATTTTAGGAGCCCTGAGCCCCAGCTCCCGACACCCACAGCGACTGCGAGGCTGGGCCTGGGACGCTGTCTGGGCGTTCCAGACGCGCTCAGAGCTCCGAGAGGGAGGAGGCAGAGGGACACGGAGGCCCAGAGGAGGCAGTCCCGCCCCACTCCTGGGCTCCTTTTGGCCTCCCTGTTGGACGGGAAGCCCTGTCCTCACTTCTGTCCGGGGATGCCGGGGCCTGGCTGCCAGCCCCACCGGGAGGCACAGCCCTCCCCGGCCCGTCCGAGTCCCGGGGGCCCCACGGGGAACCAGGAGCAGGACTTGGCAGCGGAGGACAGAGCCGGGGCGTGCGCACCACCCTCCTTGGGAGCCCCTTTGGTCAGCAGTAGAGGAAGAAGCAGCCTCAACCCTCAACAAGGAAGACAAGGGAGAGGGACTGCGTCAAGCACCCACAGGCCGGGCGCCATGACTCACGCTTGTAATCCCAGCACTTTGGGAGGCCAAGGCCGGAGGATCGCTTGAGCCCAGGGGTTCAAGGTCAGCCTAGGCAACGTAGCGAGACCTCACCTCTACAAAAAATAATTTCAAGATTGGCCGGCTGCCTGGAGACCCGTGCCTGGAGTCCCAGCTCCTCGGGCGGCCGAGGCATAAGGACTGTCTGAGCCCAAGAGGTTGAGGCTGTGGTGAGCTGTGATCGTGCCAGTGCACTCCAGCCTGGGCCACGGAGTGAGACCCTGACTCAAAAATATGAAACAACGAAAGTGAAAACAGCCACACCTTCGAGGGAAACGAGAGGACGGAGACAGGTCTTGGCTCCATGTCACCTTCTTGGTGGGGCCCACTGGGCGGGGCTCCTGTCTTCCCAGCACTCACGGGCCTCCTTGTGTCTTTCTGTCACAATTAACTCCACTCGAGGCCGGGCTCGGTGGCTCAGCCTGTAATCCCAGCACTTTGGGAGGCCGAGGTGAGGGGATTGCCTGAGCCTGCGGGTTTGAGACCCCCCTGGGCAACTTGGTGAGACCTTGTCTCTACAATAAATCAAAAAGTAGCCGGATGTGGTAGCGCATGCCTGTAATTCCGGCTACCCGGAAGGCTGAGGCGGAAGGATCGCCGGAGCCCAGCGGGTCGAGGCTGCGGTGGCCGGGAGCGGCCACTGCCCTCCTGCCTGGGCGACAGAGTGAGACTCCAACTCAAAAAAACCCAAAAAAACTCCACTCAAGCACACGCAGCCGTTACTTGTGTTCACCGTCTACCCCTGGAGCAGGGTTTAAGCCTCTGCTCTGTCTCCGAGCCCAGGAGAGCGCTGGCGCCCAGCCAGCACCCCGAAATACCGAAGGAAGGAATCAGTCCATCCCTGGCAGAGCAGACTGGCTAAGCAGGGGCCAGAGAGGAGGGAACTGTCCGCCCCGGGCCTGGACGGGTCGCAGGCCGGGATGCCAGAGGGGGCAGGCAGCCTCCTGGGAGGTCTGTGAACGGGCAAGACCACGGGGCAACTGTGGGTCTCCCCCACCCCAGGGCGACACCCGTGAAGGCTTTTCTTTACGAGACTGAAGGTCCCAGGTAAGAACCCCCGACGCCCTGCCCTTGAGGGGTCTCCGGCACGGTGGCGGGCGCCCCTCACCACCCCAAAGCAAACTCCGTTCTAGAAGGGGGAGTGGAGGGGAGCCCTGAGCCAGCTGACCCGCCTCCTGGCCTCCAGCCCTGGGGGACGGTTTTGCCTCCCCCCGTGCCTCGGTTTCCTCTGACGTCGAACGGGTCTACCGACCGGGCATGCTTCTCAGGGCCGTTGGGAGGCCGGGAGCCCTCGGCGCCGCCGCATGGTCGACTTCACGACAAGGCGAGCCGCTCCGGTCAGTTTCTGCAGCCCTCGCCCTCCAGCACCGACCAAGCCGCAGGCGTCAGGACACTGAAGCGCCCACGGGAAACAGGCGCGTGGGCTGCCGGTGCCACCTGCTGGCGAGCACGGGAACCGGCGGGGACGGGGCCACGCGTGTGCGTCTGCCTAGGGCTGTCCCGACCCCAGACGGCCCTCCCTGCAGCCCTCTGCGGTGGGGAGCAGGGGTGGTGAGGACAGAAGGCTCTTGTTCTCCATTCCACGAGGGCTGCTTTCCACCCCTTGGGTGGGCGGACCTCTGTCGGGCACCGGGAGTGGGATGGAGCGCCCCTAAGCCGGGACGTCACATGCACACACACACCCACGTGCACACACATGCGCGCGCACGCATGCACACATGCATGCAGGCACAAACGCGTATATACACAGATACACACATATGCATGCACATCTGGAAAACCGTTTGCAGAAGTGGGCCGAGGGCCGTGGGAAGAATGAGTGGCCGGAAGTTCAGGGGACGGGAGATCGCTCAACCAAGCCTTCAGGAAAGGAGACTGGGAGGGAGGGACGGGGGAGTAGGAGGTGGCTGGCAGCAACAGGCTGGAAAAGAGCCGAGAAAAGGCTGGGTGCGGTGACTCCTGCCTGTAATCTCAGCACTCTGGGAGGCCGAGTTGGGAGGATCGCTTGAGGCCGGGAGTTCGAGGCCAGCCTGGGCAACATAGTGAGACTTCGTCTCTAAAAAATACACGATCCGAGAAAAGCTTGGGGAAGGAATGGAGGCAGTGGTCAAGCCCTGGGAGGCAGCATGGTGGGCTGCGGGGACGTCTGCACCGGCGGCTCCCGTGACCAGGGAGGGCGCTCTCTGAGTGTGGTGCAGGCTGCACGAGGGCGCAGGGCGTGCTGGGAGCCCCTGCTCTCCAGGGTGGGCACAGGGAGGGGCAGGTCTGGGGGCCGTGGGGGGGTTCCGGAGGTGCCAGCCACATCTGCCCCATTTCAGAGAGTGAATCCATATCCTGCTTGTTCACAGAAAAAAAAATTAAGGGTGAGGAGGGCAAGACTACGGTGCAGGAAAACTAAGGACACAAAGGATGTCCAGGCCTGGTGTGGCGGCTGGCCAGCTGTAAGGAGGAGTGCCCACTTGACCGTGCCCTCCCTCCGTGTGAGACCTGACAGGCAGGCGAGACCTGAACAACCGCTTAGGCTGCTCTGGCAGCTGCAAAGGGACAGTAGACCCATCTTTGCCCCGTCACGGGTTTTATTTGGTTGCTAGTGCTCGATGTTTCTTCTAAACTTGCATGCCTTCACGGCCGGGACACGCATATTTCAGTTTTCCACCACTCCCTAGCATCACCCCGAAGTCCCTTCCTATCATCTATGCTACTTGCCTGGCCCCGGAAGGCGTCTCAGCTCACAAACTCGTGCCTACACTGTGGCTTTTGGAGACCTCTGTGTGGAGCTCGGAAGGGCAGCAAACCCTCAGATGGACGGTGAGTGGGGGTGAGGGACCGATGGACGGGTGAATGAACGAGGGCTTCGCGACGGGCAGAGGGAGGGAGAGAGCAGACCGTCCTTGGGCAGAATGGTAGGGGTGTGCAGGCCGGAGAAGCCCCGTCTCTCTGCTTGACAGCTGCCCCCAACCCCACAACCCATCTCCCCACGCCCCTCCACCCGGGGGTGAAGGCGAGTGCGCTTGGCCGAGTCCTACTAGGTGCTTGCACTTGGCATTCTTCAGCTCATCTGGTCCTCCCTCGGGGAGACACTCCATCCCTGTTTCTCAGATGAGAAAATCAAGGCTCTGAGCTGTGACTGTCAAGGTCAGTACTTTAAGAAACATTTGCTGCCTGAGCCTGTGGGTTCGAGACCTGCCTGGGCAACTTGGCGAGACCTCATCTCTACAATAAATCAAAAAAATTAGCTGGGCATGGTAGCGCGTGCCTGGAGTTCCAGCTACTTGGAAGGCTGAGGCGGAATGATCACCGGAGCCTAGCGGGCCAAGGCTGTGGTGGCCGGGAGCATGCCACTGCATTCTAGTCTGGGCAACAGAGTGAGACTCCAACACACACACACACACACACACACACAAAAGCAACATTTGCTGGACTTCCAAACCTGCCTTTCTTCCACCATACCATGAAATTCCAAAAACTAGCATTTGTTTTCTGTTTATGAAGCAATCATACCTGATATTCTACTTGATTGCCTTGAAAAATCTCATGGAACACTATTATTATTATTATTTACACTTGATTGAAAATGAAAACAGGAGAAAAAGATTGATGCTAAGACTTGACCATGGCTGTGCTGGTCCGAACTCCAGGCCCCTGCCCCGTCCCCATCCATACGCACCCAGAAGTCTGGCAGGGAGTGACCTGAACCCTGGTCCCTGGTGGAGGGAGGATGGAGACAGGGCAGGAAGTTGGGCCAGGAGAGAGGTCATAGGTCAAATGTCCCTCAGAGGAGGACACAGATGACTAGAATGGGGGGCTGTCTCACCGACAGGCAGTGGCCATACTCAGCACTCCTGTCAGGTGCAGGAAGTTAAGTCTACTGTTGCTAGAATTTTCCATTTTTCAAGAGAAGATATTTTAAAAAAATATATATATATTTAAAACATGTATGAAATTTTCACATTTAAAAAGCGTTGGCAACTAACTAAAGAGAAACTCAAGCAATGTGAGCTGAAGAGAGCTTCAAGAGCCGAGTCCGCCCTGCTGGCCTGCAGACAGCACCGGCTGTGCAGGGCCGGCATGGACCTGGCACTGGCTGGGTTGCAGGACTCGCCTGAGCTGCAACCCAACAAGGGAGGGTCACCCTTCACACCTCTCGCTGAGGCTGGTCAGCCTTCCTGCTTCCCTTGGTTTCCTGGGAAATGGTGCTCCAGGCTGTCCCTCAGCGGACATAAGGGAATCCCTCAGGGGATCAGCAGTGCTTTAGGAAACACACAAGGCTAAATGCATTTCCTTCATTTTAATTAAAAAATAAATAAATACATGCCAGAGGGACCTTCTGAGTGAGGAAAGAGGAAAAAGAACAAAACCACCAGAACCCACAGGGACACCTTATTTCTAGCCAGCAGGGAACCCCAGCCAGGTCGAGGGGTGGTGGGTGGTCCAGCCGGGGACATGCCAGGCAACTCTTGAGGCTGGAAAGGGGACACAGGCTCCACCCTGGGTGGCTTAGCCCCAGCGGGGTTGGGACATCCTGCCTGGGGAGTAGCCAGTCTCCACGGGGCCCCCACCCCGGGCTGTAACTGTCTCCCACAAGGCCCTTCCTCTCGGTGGCACCTGGGGAGCTGGGAGAGTCTGCGAGGTGGCTGGATCTGGAACGTGCTGAGGCCCCGGGAACAGCAAGAACCACAGACCCTGGGAGCTGCTCCAGCCCAGTCAGCCCGGCCGGACAAGAAGCACCAACTCCCAGTGTGGGACGGGGCTCCCAAGGAGTGGCCAGGGAAGAGTCTGGGCCACAGGCAGGCAGAGGCCCAGGACGGTGGGAACCCGTCAGGCACTGGGTCCCCTGCTACAGGAGGCTCAGCACCGACCACCAGGCAAGGATGGCATTGCAGGCAGTGACCAGGAGGAAGGTGGCACCCACAAGAGCCCTACAGGTGGATCCATTTGTTCCAGTTGACCTCGTGGGGGAAGACTCGGCCCAGCCGCAGGGCGCAGTCCAGCGTGGGCTCGTAGAATGCCGTGGGGGGCTCGCTCAGGCCAGAAGGCGCCTCTGCCTCTTCTACCTCGGGCACAGAGAAGAGCGACACAGCTGCAGACTTCCTCAGCCAGCGCTTCCGGATGCAGCCCAGGGACTCCAAACCCTGCAGATAGCAAGCGCGGGTCATGGTGCCACCCTCACACACTTATGGAGCCTACCTCAAGCCAGGGAGCCGCTTCCCAGGGCAGGGACACCTGAACTTGGCTGTCAGACAGGTGGGGATTTCCCAGGAGGGCTTGGGCAAAAGGCAGAGTGGGACTCTCGAGAGGGGCTGCCCTGCAGTGCGGGATGGGGGGCAAGTCGGGGATCCCACTTCTGGAGGGGGTGCAGCCAGGCCACACATGGGTTTCCTAGGGGCCAGGCCTGACTTCCAGGTAGGCTCTTGAGTGGCCCGTGTGCCCCTTAGTGCCGAGGACATCTCACAGTGAACCTCAAGCTCTGACTTCTCCAGGCACTGGGGCACCTCTGGGCACACAGGGCGTGGGGTGCAGGCGGCCCAGCTGGAGACCACAGCTGCAGGGCTGCGTGGCTCCTCCACCTGTGTGGCCCCATGGGCTCCAAGTCAGTGATCCCCACTACAGAGAAAGCGTCAGACAAGAGTCCGGAAACCCGTCTTTTAGCTTGGGCAGCAAAGGACGCTGGAGGGAAGCTGAGGGGCAGGAGCCCAGGGAGTGCTGGGGCTCAGGGGTGGACTGCTGGAAACAGGCCGGCCCGGAGGAGCGAGTGGGAGCGAGTGGTACGGTGGGGACAGGGAGCACACATCTCCTGGCCTGCTGTTCCCACCCCCCAGGCCGGGAGGGCTTGCACCTGGAGCAGTTCCAGCACGGCGACGGGCTGCAGGACGCCCTGGTAGTGGCGCAGTAGGCAGCTCTCGGGGATGCCGGGCCGGGTCATGATGTGGTACAGCAAGGCCTCCATCATGCCCTTGCACACAGGCATGTTCAGGTGGCCGTCCACCACGCGCCACGGGCGGCCGATGAAGCAGATGCTCTCGCAGTCCCTGCAGGATGTCGGTGTCAGGCTCAGTGGGGGCGGGGCAGCATCGTCGGACGGGACTGGAGGCTCAGGAAGGCCCGCCCTGGCCAGGTTATGGGGCTGGGGACCGGCCACCCCCGTTCTCTGTTCTCCCCTTCCCCCACCTGGACTGTGGGCCCCAGACACCGGCTAGGTGGAGCGTGGTGTAGAGGCCTGCTCAGATGATGTGACTGAGCCCAGGGGGGCCTCTAGGTCCCTCTGCATCAGCAGGAAGGGGACAAGGATTAGGATCCAGGGTCGCCAGCTCCACCTGGCACCTGGGGGCCAGCGGCTACCTCCCTCCTCTGGCTGAGCACAGAAGCTGCAGCCCAGAAGCTCCAGCCCAGAAGCTCTGTTCCATGCTGTGAGCGGGGTTTCAGACACACTTTCCTCTTAATAGAAGTTTCTACTACTAAACCAGGGACTGATGCGCCACACAGGGCCCAGGTATGAGACAAGCCTGGGACCACCAGCTGGACACTGCTGTGACCTCTGTGGCTAGGCCCTGGGAGGGCCACGTCTGTGCTCCTGGGAGCCAGGACACAGGCACTCGAGCCCTGGCATGCCGAGGCAACGCACACACCTGCAGGAAGCACTCTGCACCAGAAAGAGCTGAGACCCCTCAGCTGTGGGCACAGCAGTCCCTGGGGCAGCTGGATTGGCAGTGGGGTCCTCTAGGCTAACTGGCCACACACGAGCTGTGTGGGGGCAGGGGCAGCAGCTCCCTGGGCCCCTTGCTCATCCGGAGGGTGGGGTGAGATGCTCGTGGGCTATGGGGAGGCCCAGCGACACCCAGGCGAAAGCAGCTGCCTACAGGTCTCCGCTAGCACAATGGCCCACGGCTCCAAGCTGGTCTGTTGCTGCAGACGCCCAGCACGCCCGGTCCTCGCCCAGTGCTTCTGCCAGGGACCACTGTGGCAGGCAGACTGCACAGGCGGCATCTCCGTGGAAGACCCATGTGTGACATCCTGAACCCTGAGAACAAACGTCCCCCAGGCTCAGGTCTGAGCCAGAACCCACACTCACCGTTCCCGTGCTGCCTGGGAGAGGTCGCTGGCCCGCAAGTTCTCCGCAAACCCTGACAGAAGAGGAAATGGGTTAAGATTCAGGAAGTGGGAGAAGCAATCTCTGCTCCCCTTGTCCCACACGGCCGGACACCAGGAGTGTCTCGGCACAAGTGGTGAAGAAAAGGACGACGACGTCCCCTCACGGCGCCGCTCTGTGGCCAGTGGCAAGGGCTCCACCCCGCAGAAAGGCATGGGGCAATCAGGGCTGAGGATGGGAGGGTGGGGCGGAGTGGGGTAGGGCAAGATGGTACCTCTGGGGTCTTCAGAGCCTTCTGCAAGCTGGGCCTGGCAGCTCAGCTGCTCTTGGCCTGGGGGGATGGGTACCCCAACACCAGCGTGGTCCTCCTGTCCTGCCCCACCTGCAGCACTGTCTTCAGGAGCCAGGAATACAGCCAGGGCCTGGGCTTCTGCCCCCTCTTCAGCTCTGGGGCTAGGGGCCAAGCGCACGTCCTGGAAGGTGGGCCTCTTTGAGGGGGGCGTCTGGGCACTCTCGGTGTTGGTCTCCCCAACCTGGCTGGCCCAGCTGGCACGCCTCTTGGCCCTCTGGGGGCCCTGGGAAGGTGGTGCCTGCCGCTCAGGGAGGCCATCCTCGCCAGAAGGCCCCTCCAGGGTTCTGGTCTGGGTGTCCTCTCTTTGGACATCAGTGTTGTCCTGTTTGCCTTTCAGTCGCACCGAGTGCAGGAGCCAGGGCCAGGCAGAGGCCACGGCCACCAGGCGAAGGGTGTTGGCGCCAACTTCCAGCAGCTCCTGTTGCTCCACGAGGTCCTAGGGAGGAAGACACACAGGTCTGTTGGGAGCCCAGGGTCATTGGGGCTGGCTCACGGGTGACAAACAGGGTGGCCTCCCTGCCTGAGTAGGTGTCGGCCCAGATCCATGAGACGGGCCTGGATTTCAGCCCCGGGTGTGCTACTAGCCAGCTGTGCCTGCTAGCCAGCCTTGTGCCTGGGGCTGTTCCCTCTCTAGGCTCGCTGTGGCCATTCGCGAAATGAGTTAGATAAGTGACCGTCGAGGAACCAGAGCTGTACCCTCAAAGTCGCCTCAGTGTGTACCTAAAGGACTCAACAGCCCAGTTCCATCAAGCTCTCCTGCAAAAGCCATTGTCAATGCATGCGCATGACAAGAATTAAGCCTTCTCACACTCACACCACACCTGCTTTGGGGTCCTGGCTACTGTCTAGGAGGTGCACAGGGTGACACCATCCCCTTCTTTTTGTTTTTACATAAAAACCCCACAATTTAGGGTTCAAGGAACTTGCTCCACTTGACAGCTGGCAACCAGGACCCATGTCCCAGTGGTGCAGGTCTGGGGATGGCTGGCTGTGGGCACTCGCCATCTGGGGCACCAAGAGCCACAGGAGCTGCCTGACCCGTCGCCTTTCCACCTACAGTGGGCGCCACTGTGTAGCCTTGGGAAAAGCCCTGTCCCTCTGAGCCCCGGCTCCCCTCCTGGGGCTGTGGATGCACCACACAGCTTCATGAACAGTCACCACAGGAACGCTCTTTCTTGTACTCCCAAGACCAACCAACAATGACAAATGCTGGCTTCCACTAGGGTTCTGGGGAAATCTGGAGGGTGGATTCCTGGAGCCCTGTCTGTCCTGGGGTCTCCCAGCCCTTGAGGTCTGCAAAGCCTGAGCCGGCCCCTCCACCCACTCTTACAGTACAAGGCAGATGCGCCTGCATGATGCCAGCTGCTACCAACCACCAGCTATAGATGAGGTACAGGACACGCTGGGCCCCGAGGGACGAGATTTCACTGCTCAACAGGCAGGTGAAGTGAGGAGAATGTGTCAGTGCAGGAAGTCAGGGCATCTTGGGGACAGCAGTGAGAGTGGGAGGACATGGCCCATTTGGGAGGGACTGCGCAGCTGGCCTCCAGCCACCTGTGCTGAAGGACAGGTCCATGTGGCCGGGCCTTCCAGCAATCAGGAGAGGCTGGATTTTAGGGGACATGCCCTGGTTTTGAAATATTGGCAACGAATTCAATTTCTTTTTTGTTTTTTTGAGTTGGAGTCTCACTCTGTCACCCAGACTGGAGTGCAGTGGCCACTCCCGGTCACCACAGCCTCGACCTGCAGGGTTCCGGCGATCCTTCCGCCTCAGCCTTCCAAGTAGCCAGAATTACAGGCATGCGCTACCACGCCCGGCTGATTTTTTGATTTATTGTAGAGATGAGGTCTCGCTGCCCAGGCGGGTCTCGAACCCGCGGGCTCAGGCAATCCACTCACCTCAGCCTCCCAAAGGCGCGGAATTACAGGCTGAGCCACCGAACCCGGCTTCGATTTCTGTAAAAATACACTGCAGGATGCCCCAGACAACCCCCCTCATTGTGCGTCTGGCCTGGGAACCAAAACGCTGCCCTAGTGACATTGGGCTTACCTGGATGTAGTCTGTGAACGTCTGGGTGCGCTCACCACTCATCTCCTCTAGGGCTGAGAATCGTCTGCGCAGCTCCTCCTTGTCAACCCCAAAACAACCCGTGGCAGCCACAGCTTCCTGGATCTCTAAGGCCGCAGCCACGTCCTCAGGCTTGTACCCAAACAACTCCAACTGGCCGGCCAGGTCCTCCAGGTGGCAGGTCTTTCCTCGGGGGTTTACCAGCCTGGTGAAGGCGTCAGGGAGGCAGGAAGTTCCTGCCCTCAGCTCTTCCAGAGAAGTGGCTGCGGGGATGCGGGGGAAGGTCAGAGGGAGCCTGACAGAAGGCTCCCTCCCCAGGCCAATGCACAGGTGACATCGGGGCAGGACACACCCTAGCACCAATTCACTGCTTCCCCAACAGCCACGGAAGTCGCCTGAGTGGCTCTTGACCCTTGGCCCTGACTGCAGCTGACTGGACTGGATTTCTCCTGGCCACTGTGATTCTCCTGCTCAAGATGGAAAGCAAAGGACATGGAGGCCAGGGGCTGGGATCCAAGATCTGTAAAGGCCAGGGTGCTAAAGGGAGTTCCCCAAGCAGGGCTGCCCTGGCCTGTCCCTTCCTGCTGCTCGTGTGCTCCTGGTTCCCTAGATTCTGTGACATGCCTGGGCTCTTCTGATTCAATCCTGATTCCACTTACCCTGGCCAGGGCTGGTGTCTGTTGCTGTCTATAAAAGACCTCTCTGCTAAGGCCAAACTCTACAGGTTATCACTACATTTTTCCTGGTCCAAAACTCCCAATCACAGAATTCCAACTGTGGTTACAAAACCAACAGTAAACACCATCAACCTCAACAATGCATCCCACTTTACTGAGCTCCATAAACACAATTCATAAGGCGATAGTTGCCATAGAGAGTGATTACTGGGCAAAGTAAATGGAAAACCTTGCATCCTGAAAAGGACTCGCCACTCTAGATGCCTTTAAGTACACTCACGATGCATGGGAAGAAGCCAAAATACCCACATTAACAGGAGTTTGGAAGAAGCTGATTCCAACCTGCTGGGATGACTCTGAGGGGCTCGGGGCCAGTGGAGGAAGTCAATGCAGACATGGTGGAAACAGCAAGAGAACTAGAATTAGCAGTGGGGCCAGAGGATGTAAGTGAATTGCTGCAATCGCAAAGTAAAATTTGCATGGATGAGGAGCTACTTCTTACAGATGAGCAAAGAAAGTGGTTTCTTGAGATGGAATCTACTCCTGGTGGAGATGCTATGAAGACTGTTGAAATGAGGCGAGAGATTCAGAATATTATATAAACATAATAGTTGATAAAGCAGGGGCAGTGCTTGAGAAGACTGGCTCCAATTTTGAAAGAAGTTCAACTACTGGTAAAGTGCTATAAAACAATACTGCATGCTTCAGAGAAATCTTTCATGAAAAGAAGAGTCAATCAAATGTGAAAAACTTCATTGTTTGTCTCATTTTCAGAAATGGCCACAGCCACCACCAACACCCTGAGCAGTCAGCAACCATCAGCATCAAGACAAGACTCTCCACCAGCAAAGGGATTATGACTCGCTGAAGGCTCTGATGATTGTTACAGTTTTCTAGCAATAAAGTCTTTTTTTTTTTTTTTTTTTTTTTGAGTTGGAGTCTCACACTGTTGCCCAGGCTGGAGGACAGTGGCACACTCCCAGCCACTGTAGCCTCGACCTGCTGGGCTCAAGCGATGCTTTCACCTCAGTCTTCAAGTAGCTGGAACTACAGGTGCAAGCCACCACATCCAGCTAAATTTTTGATTTATTGTAGAGAAGAGGTCTCACCAAGTTTCCTAGGTTGGTCTGGAACCCATGGGCTCAGGCAATCCTTTCAATAGGGCCTACCAAAGTGCTGGGATTATAGGCGTGACCCACCACGCCCAGCCAGAAGTATTTTTTAATTAAGGTATGCATGTAGTTTTTTTAAAAGTAAGACATAATGCTATTGTACACTTAATAGACAATGGTATAGTGTAAGCCTCACTTTTTTCTTTGTTTTGTTTTTTGGGTTTTTTTTTTTTTGTTTTTTTGAGTTGGAGTCTCACTCTGTCGCCCAGACTGGAGTGCAGTGGCTGCTCCCAGCCACCGCAGCCTCAACCTGCTGGGCTCCAGCGATCCTTCTGCCTCAGCCTTCCAAGTAGCCAGAATTACAGGCATGCACTACCACACCCGGCTGATTTTTTGATTTATTGTAGAGATGAGGTCTCGCTGCCCAGGCAGGTCTCGAACCCGTGGGCTCAGGCAATCCACTCACCTCAGCCTCCCAAAGGCGCGGGATTACAGGTTGAGCCACCTCACTTTTATATGCACTGGGAAACCAAAAATCATGTGACTTGCTTTACTGTGAGTCTGGAACTGAACCTGCAACATCTCAGAGGTACACGTGGATGCATCAAGGTAAGTCAGCCAGCGTAGGCAAGGGCAAGGGGGAGGAGGGGAACCAAGCAGGGAGGGAAGGGCCCCAGCACTCTCACGCATCAGGAGGAGACCCGGCCTACAGCCGAGGGCTGGGAAAGCGGTGGGCTCAGTGGCTACCTGAAGCGTCCAAGGTCATCCACAGAAGAACTTAAAACAAGGTCTCAGAACTGGAGGAAAAGGAGGCAGGAGGCCACGAATGTGAAACGCGCATTGTCCCCAGCAAGGCGTCAAGAATTCCCTGAACACATCTCTAAGGCATGTAACGGAGGGCTGTGGAGGGAGTGGGAGGAACTCTGTCCTTCCACACTGTAATTAGAAGACATGAAGAGGTAGTATGGCGAGCTCTCGCCAGAGATGTGGGCACAGCACTGTCTGCTGGGGAAGGCGTCTTAGGCCATGTGCTCCTGGAGGCAGCAGCAAGGGTGGCGTGTGTCTCCCTGGTGCTAGCTGTGGCTAGGTGCCTGCCTTCAGAGCCTGACGCTGCACATTTCTGGAGTGGGTCGCAGGACAGGCCCGAGGGCCTTCCTGGCCACCTCCCTGCGCCCCCTCCCAGCAGCTCCCGTGGGCAACACTCACCATCAGGCCTCAGCCGTGTGGACGCAGGGCTGCAGCGGAGCCTGAACTTCACCTGGCAGGAGTTGACCACAATGTTGTCGTTGGGGTTGAGGTTGCGGGTGCTGACAATGCCAGGGGCATAGTATCCCCTCATCAGCAGGTAGTTGGTATGGGAGGCTTGGGCGGGTTTCACCTCCATGCTCCGGCGCCTACCCCCAACACCCTCGTCCAAGTCTTCCTCTTCATCCTCGTCATCCTCCAAGCCACCATCCTTCCCCAAGCTAGGAGAGAATTGAGAACGAGATGCCTGAACACAGGCAATGGCTTCTCCTCTGCCTCTGAGGCCTCTGGTTCTGCCTCTGCAGTGGCCTGCAACAGCCAAAGACACTGTGGCACCTGGTTGGGCTCTAGTATCAGGGCTGGCAAGGACTGCCACTGCAGTCATCTCCCTTCCTCACCTTCCTGCACACCATGCTGACCCGTCACACATCTGGTTCCGTGCAAGAGCTGTTCCTCTTGCCTGGATCTCTGTTCAGAAAACAACTCCTTTCCCACAAAGCTCCAGTTCAGTTTCGAGACCCTCCCAGAGCCTGGGCCAACCCCACCTTCTCTTCCTCTATACCCTGCACTGTCCCACAGTGCAGTGTCCTTCTTCCTGGCACATTCCCACAGCATCTGGAAGGTGCCCAAAGAGGATGCCTCAGGTGCTGCATGCAATTCCTAGTACTCATCTGTGAGCTCCCTGAAGGCGCTGCCACACCCTGCTTGTCTCTGTCTGGCAAATGCCTAGTGGTCACACGCAAAGCAAAAACTCAGGACTCGCTGGTTGAGTAAGACCAGAAGACTGAGTGGATAAAGGTGCAAACGACACAGTGACAAGGGGAACAACGATGCCCAAAGCTCTGTGAACAGGTTCAAGCCCACCCTGTGGGGAAAGTTGTGTGCACAGGGCCTGGTTTCCCAGCTGCTGTGGGCTCTAGGCTCTTACCTTTTGATGACCTCATTCTCCACCATCGAACTGTCCACCACTATAATCTGCTCCGGGATCCTGACATCCACAGAGATAAGGCCCAAAGAGAAAAGGGTCAGGGCGGCCACACAATGTCCTCCAGGGCCGTCCAATGAAAATGCCACCATGTCGTTTGTGGAGTTGCTATTATCCTGGTCTTTGAAAGAAAAATTATCAGGCTGGTCCAACTTGCCGGCAGCCCAGAGTCTGTCCAAAAATTGGAAGGATTCGGTGCAGATGGTGCTTGGAAATCGCCATGTAAAAATCCTACACAGCAAAAAAGAAAGGAAGGGTCTGACTGAGGACCAGTATGGGGAAGCTTCCCTTCAGACGGGCTACAAGCACATAAAATCTTTATGGTGAAAAACAAACACCCACCCTCTCCCCAGAACTCTCTCCTCCACCTCAAATGCAGGTGCTGCGTTTCCATGCAGAGACCTGGCGTTTGCGTCTCTCTTTCCCACTTGCCTGAGCACCCTTGAGGCAGGGTCCTGTCTTTTCATCTCACCCAGAGTTCCATGCCTCACTCTGCAGCGCTCACTATAAATAGCTGCTGAACAAGGGATGATGAATGTGCTTTCTGTGATAATCATCTTTGCACCAAACCAGCTCTGATCTTCTAGAGATCAGAGGACGTGCGTGTTCAATCTCATCGTCTCTACACAGTGCCTGCAGTCAAGCTCCTAACTCCATCCAAGAGCAACAAACTCTGTGATCCTGTAAGAATGGTCAGAGAGAAGGGACCCAAGAGGTCTTCCTGGTCTGCTGACCACCTCCCCTGTCCTCCCACGGAGGACATGCAGTCAGAGCAATGGCTCCAGGACAAATAGCCTCGTTGAACTTGGACCCATGTCTTCTGCTGCCTCTTCCATTGCCACTTCCATGGCCAAGGATCACAGGAGCCCGAGGGTCATTAGGAGTGAGGGCTTAGGTGGGAGGAGGTGCCTGGAGTCAGGCAAAGGGATGGGTAAAAGAAGCAAAAGAAGATGCATCGTGCTGTCTTGACTGCAGCCCCATGCAGACCTGAGGGCTGGCAAAGACAGTATGGGATGGGGAAGCTATTAAGGTGGCAGCTCAAGAACGTTCTAAGAAATTTCCTCTTTCTGTGGCCAGGAGGTTGGCAGTGTAATGCTTGTTCAAGAATGCCCTGTCAGGAGGCAGCTCAGGGAAGATGCTTCTCAAAATGCACCTCCACACCCCAGCCCCACACAGGCTGCTGCTGCTGCCGTAAGCCTGAGAGGCAGTGTGAGAGCCAGCCAGGTGGGAGCGTCATGGGTCTGGGGGCTGTGAGGACGAGGGGCTGAGGTTAAGCCCAACCAGAAGGGTGGACTTCTAACTGGACCAATTATCAAATCCAAAACTTATTTTACTCCATGTGATGGGAGAAAGGGAAACAAACTACTTGCAAAAAAGGTCATGCTGTCAACACAAACGACTGCCCGTATTCACCCTATTCTCATGCCAGGAAGGAGGACAGGTGCTGACGAGGAAGCTCCTGCCAGAGCCAAAAGAGGCCCGGAAGCCCACATGCCCTCAGGACAAAGGATGTTTCCTTTGTTCCTCTTCACAGACAAGACGTGGCACAGCCTCCACCCTGGAGACCACACTCCCAAGGGCCTCACCTGTAGTAGGTCTGAGATAGCTGGTAGGACATCGGCACGAAGGGCAAGGCCCGGTTCTTCTTGGGGCCCTGCGTGTGGCTGACCCGGCGCCGGTTGACCAAGCTCCTTTTCTGGCACTCCAGGAAGGCCTTCACGAGAATGTGGTCCTTGTACTCCCGGTAGAGGCGGAAAGTCTGCAACACAGTGGGCCAGGGTGAGCAAGGCTCTCATGTGGATGCACAGAGGCCGCGGCTGAGCCTTTATGGCCTTGGATGATGGCAGAGGAGCACAGGACTGGCGTGAGAGTGAGAGAGAGTGTGTGTGAGAGAGAGAGAGAGAGAGTGCACGCATGCGCAAGTGCACACGTGCAGTGGAGGCTGGAGAACGGAACTCTCATTCTATCACCTCTGCCATCACATCCAGAGACCGCAGAGAAGGCCAGACGCCTGGACAGACTGCAAGGCCAGGCACCTCAAAGCCTACTTCTTTGGACACAACAACCCTGAGGACCAACACAGAATCGCCTCAGGTACAACCCTGCCCCTTGGTCTCTCACCCAGCCACCAGCATGCCGGGCTGGCTCAACCTGCAAAATATGTTCCCACATGCACGTGCTCACACCATCAGAACTGGCCCCATCTGGTCCACACCACCACCCTTTCTCACCACAGCCTCCTGCTCACAGGTCTCTGTGTGTCCACGTGTCACCTCCCTCACATTCTCCACAGCAGCCAGATTAAACCTTTGATGTCTAAACCAGACTCCGTGTTCCTTCCCTGCCTTGAAAACCCCAAGGGCTTCTCTCCTGACTGATGAGGACCCTTGAGAGCTGTTTCTTAGCCTCACCCCTGCAACTCCACCCCTTGCTCACAAAGCTCCAACCTCCTGGGCCTGTACACTTTTCTTGAGAAAGCCAAGGCATTCCACCTCAGGGCCTTTGCACTTTCTGCTTTCCTAAATCCTTGCATAACTGACTCAACATTCAAGTCTCAGCTCAAAAATCAAATCCTCCTCTGTCCTGCTTCTCTGCGGTTAACTATAGTACACCATCTTGTGGAACTTTCTCTGCAACAGTGCCTCTCCCTAAAACGACCTAATTTGTTTACTTGTATGGAAATACCAGAAGAGCATAGGTTCAAATTTCTTGCTGCTGCCACACCAGTGACTGGTGCTCACAAGAAGCACTAAACAGAAGGAGGCGCCTCTGTTGGCCACGCCATTGTGCCTTCGCACATCAGCCAGCTCAGTTCACAGACCTGGGCCCTGCCCAGAGGAGGAGCTGCTCAGGACTGCAGGGTCAGCAGGACAAGCTACTCCAAGTTTCTGAAAAGAGCTGACTCAACCCACCCTGAGTTTCAAGCACACATCAGCCTCTGACAGCTTCTGCTGGTTGCAAAACTAGCTGCTTCTCTCTGGGGCTGGGCTTTCTTGTTTGAGGAGTTTGGGAAGGATTGCGGAGGTCCTGTCTAGCTCAGACCCAATGCTGAGCAGGATCGTGGGAAAGTCCACTCCGCAACCACTAAGAGAGGTCAGAAATGTGAAGACTTATGTGCAATGTTGGAAGTAAAAAAGAACAAAAAAACCAAACAAATCCATGGGCCAGACATGGCCTGTGGGCTGTCTATTTGGACTTCTGCCCTATGCTATTCCTTTCTGTTCTCTGTATCTTCAGGTTCCGATAGGGCTTTCTTTTCTTAACTGCAAAATGCTGGGTGGCACAGAGGGACACCTGGCACAGATGCTAGTCTCTCACTCAAAAATGCATATACTGTACCGTATGCATAAAACAGCCACGAGTTCAAGTGCCACACGGCAAACAAGTATAGGGAGACATGTATTGGGCCTCTCCAAGTTGATGGTCCCAGGTGTCCCTGCAGGAGGCACCGTACCTCAGGGTGATGAATTAAAATAGGACAGATCAGCTGGGCAAGGTGGTTCATGCCTGTAATCCCAGCACTTTGGGAGGCTGAGGCAGGTGCCTGAGCCAGTTCAAAACCAGTCTGGGCAACATAGCAAAATATCATCATTACAAAAAAAAAAAAAGGAGCAGGGTGTGGTGGCACGAATCTGTAGTCCCAGCTGCTTGGGATGCTGAGGCGAAAGCATCACCTGAGCCCAGGGGTCAAGGTTGCTGTGAACTGTGATCATCATGATCATGCCACTACACACCAGTCTGAGTGACAGAGTAAGACTCCACCTCAAATCAAACAAACAAAACCAGGACAGATCAAGTGTTCACCCGCTTGTGGTCTGCAGAGGCCTGACCTGCAGAAGTGACTAGGCTAGGCCAGCACTCTGAAGCATGGCATTCAAGCCTGGCCAGGTATTTTCCTTAACCAGTTCCATCTCCTGCCAGCCTCCCCCACCCACTGTGGCTGAAGTACCAAGCACATGCCTGGGAAAGATCTGCAGTGCACCAGCTGGGTCTACAGCAGTGCTTTCTTGGGGTGGTCCCTGGACTCCCCGCATGGGCATCGGGGGTGTGTGGCACACACTGGCTAGGGCCCCATCCACCTACTCCTGACTGGAGTCTCTGAGGGTGGGGCCTGGGGTCCACACGCTAAGACAACTCTTCAGTGGGAGCTTGGGACCCCTTCCATCTAACTTCATCAGTAGCATGGAAACATCATCCCTTTGTTTTCTTCTTTTTCCCTCTCATTCTAAGCAGGGTTGATTTGTGAATATGAGCAAAGGAGCAGACATTTAGGTTTAGAGGTGAAATACAAAAGCAAAAGGTGCTACCTGGAGATCGCTTTGGTAAAAACCAGAGAGCAGGATGCCCTTGGGTGCACTGGCTCAGGCAAGGCTCCCTCAGTGCCTTGTTGCTGGGACCTTGTGTGACAGCCAAGCTGCTTTCGCTTCCCTGACTCTCCAGTTTCAATACTCGTCCAGAGTAGTACGACCATTGCCTTCCCAGGCCCTTCCTCCTTCACCCTCCAGTCACACTAAAGCAGCAGCATGGACCCATGACCTCAGGAGACAGGTGCCTCGCTGTCCACAGAAAGGCAGCTTTCCCACACCCAGTGATCTCCAGAGCCCAGCTGCCTCAGCACTGTGAGTTACAATTTGAAAAGACGCACTGCATAGCTCGATTACTCTCTCGTTCCTCTGCCATGCCTCCTTTCCTCCTCTGTTTAATTTTTTGTCTGAAACATTAGGCTTAAAAACCTAAGCTCTGGGAGGGATTTTGGAGATCACTGGGTCCTGTCCTCATACTTAAAGATAAAAGAGAGAGGTGAGAAGTTGGTCAAAGGGTACAAAGCTTCAGTTATACGAGATGAATGAGGCCTGGAAGGCTAAAGTGCAGCATGGTGACGACAGGTAACAATACTGCACTGTACTTGAAGTGTGCTGAGAAGGAAATCCTGAGTGTTCTCACCATAAAAAAGTAACTGTGCGAGGTGATGAATATGTTAATTAGCGATTATTTCGCAATGTGTACATGTATCACATCATCCAGCTACATACCGTCATCCAACTACATACCTTCAACATACAGAATAAAATTAAAAAATAAAAATGAAATAACATAAAAAAGCAAAGTGGAAAGAAGTGAGGGCCTGCACCTCAGGGGAATCGGACCCCTGAATCTCCAGCTGAGAAGAGTGGGGCCAGCTTCTCATCTGGCTGGCCTCGGAAGGACCCCTCGATCTAGCCATGCAGCCGGGCAGCCAGTACCCACCTGAAATGACTGACAGGACTTCATCTGACTGTCCGAGAGGGCCAGTGTGCTCTGGATCAGGTTCTGGAGCACCAGAAAGTGGATGTCATCCACACTGAAAGAGAGAGGTGGCAGGACAGCATGAGGCCACAGGACAGATGCAATTCTCAGAAACGCTTCCAACCTCACAGAAGTGAGATGAATGCCAAAACTATTCACAAAACAAAGCACAATCAATGATGGTTTTTAGGTTTCACTAACTGGTCCTATTTTGCAGGAAAAAAGTTTGTCTAGTGGATAAGGGGTGGCATACCTAGATCAGGTTTATGACAATTAACAAATGCAGTTAGTGCTTATATTTTTCCACTTCTAATTCTAAAAAAGATTTTCTCCAAAGAGAATAGGCTTCTCACTGAAATACAGAGCCGAAATCAAATGGAATATTGATTATCCAAGATGGAAAAAAACAGCTGAGATTTTCAACAGAGTTTTGCCTGGAAAGTTCATGGGGTGAGAGTTCAAATCCAGTCCCAACCTATCTATTTAAGGCTAGGTCGGTGATATGTGAGGTTAGGGGGCAGGAGACTTTTTCTATAAAGGGACAGACAATAAATATTTCAGCCTTCATAGGTGACACGGACTCTGTTGCAACTACAGTTGAGCCCTGAACAATACAGGTGTGACCTGCGAGGGCCTCCTTGCATATGTGGACTTGCCTCTACCACTCCTGAAATGACAAGACCATGCCCTCCTCTTCCCCCTCAGCCTTCCCAACGTGAAGACAACAAGGATGATCCACTTTCACTGCTTAAGTGTATTTTCGCTTCCTTATGATTTTCTAAATAACGTTGTCTTTTCTCTATTTTACTTTATTGTAAGAATACACGCAACATACAAAACATGAGTTAACCAGCTGCTTATGTTATTGGTAAGGTTTCCTGTCAGCAGTAGGCTATGAGTGGCTAAGTTTCTGGGAAGTTAAAAGTTATATGAATATTTTTTACATATGAGAAGGTTGATGTCCTCTATCCTCCGTATTGTTCAAGGGTCAACTGTACTCAACTCTGATGTTCTAGCAAAAAAGCAGCATAGATGACACAGAAGTGGGCATGGCTGTGTTCCAATCAAACTTTATTTACAAAAACCAGTGGTGGGTAGGATGGTCCTAACTGACCCTGTGCTAGGTTGTGCAACCTAACCAAGTAGCAGAGGAAAGGTACGCATATATCAGTACTTGCCTGTTCAGTTCATCCTCTTTCCTGATTTGATCTTTTTCATCCCCAATTGCCAAAACTCGGTATCTGCATGAGAAACAAAATAGCAAGTCAACGAAACAAAGAAGATCTTCACTCACTGAGCTGATGCCTGCTTAAGATGGCCATTAGTGGCTGAAGTGTTGGGGGAGATGTTAACTCACCAAAAGTCAAACATTGTACATTTACATTAAGATGCTCTGCCCACTGAATAAGTGAGGACGACAAGGATTCACTGTTTACTGTCAAGGAAGCAGGATATAAAAAGTGGGCTCATTCAGATTTGACATGTAAGCACAAGAAAGACGAAGCTGGGTGCAATGGCTCACACCTATAATTGCAGCACTTGGGGAGGGCTGATGGGGGAAGATTCCTTGAGGCCAGACCATCCTGGGCAACATAGCAAGACCTTGTCTCTGCAAAAAATAGAAAAATTAGCCGGGCGTGGGGTGGTATACGCTATAGTCCCAGCTAGCTACTCAGGAATATGAGGTGGGAAGATGACTTGAGCCCAGGAGTTCAAGGCTGCAGTGATCTGTGATCGTGCCACTGCTCTTCAGCCTGGGTGACAGAGTGAGATCCTGTTTTCAAACAAACAAACAAGCAACAACAAAACAAACATAAACAAAGAAGACTGGAAGAAAATATCTGAAAGCAATCTAAAAACATTGATCTCATAGAGAGCGGAAAGGTAGTAGCCAGAGGGTTTGGGGCTGGGGGAGGAATGGGGAAAGGGAAGATGATCAAAGGGCAGAAAGCTCAGGTAAACCAGACGAGTCTTAGTGATCTAAAACTGCATGGTGATCACAGTTAATAGTAATATATTGTGTATTTCCAAACTGCTAAAACAATAGATTTTTAATGTTCTCATCACAAAAAAATGCTAAGTTGATGAGGTAATGGATATACTGATCAAAGATTTAATCTTACTACAACGTGTATATCTATCTATCTATCTATCTATATATCAAAATATCACACTGTACTCCACAAATAAATGTAACCATTATTTGTCAGTTAGAAAAAAAATCAGCCAAAGGAGAACAGCCATATCATGTGTTGGAACTACAGATTATTTCCCATCTCTTCTTTGAACTTCATGTGACATCATTTTACTGTATTCACACAAAGGAAATAAACATAAGAATAAATAATAGAACTGACTTTAAAAAGTATGGCCTTATAGAGAAGCTAAGACTTAGAGAAAAAGTTTAAAAAAAAAAAACATAGCCATTTGTAAGACATTTCTTTGGTTCTACAAAACTAAAGTAAAACTTCATCTTTGTAGTAGTAAATTCTTCCTAAAATGTAGTGCCAAGAAAAAGCATCTGTTTAGAAAAACATGTGAACTGCTTTTAATCAAACAAGGAAAATATGGAACCATTTTCTAGTTTGCCTTGCCTGCCAGAATGCTCAGGATCAAAATCAGAATGCTTACAACTGCAACTGTCTCTCTTCTCTAATGGTTGCCTGGCTCTCCTTTAAAAATCTTTCATAGTCCCCTTTTATGATTAAAAGTTGTCTCATAACTTTACTAAAAATACACTGAAAATTACAAATAGGTAAACAGGTGACTGAAACACCTTTAGGACTGAATTTAAACCATGCCATTTGGGAGTTCTACGGAAAAGTTTACTACAAAAAGCAAAACAAAATCCAAGGATATCAACTCCAAAAGTGACTTGGCAGACAGTGGGCACTACCTAAGTTACTAGTTAAACAAATCAAGAAATGCCATCTCAATTGACATGCAGAGAGCAAAGGTATACAGTTTACAAATAGGAACTGAATAATGAATGTCATCACTTCATAGAAGAGATCCAGAAATCGGGTGGTTAGGAAGACTTTTTGGATGAGGACGGTGGAAAGCAGGGATTTCCATTTGGATGATACCTCATCCACAGAACTCAAGATTCAGAAATTGCATAGGGGTCTGTGTTCATACCAAGCAAGATCTTCTAGATGTGGAGTGGTGGGTAGGAAGGAGTGGGGCTCTGGGGGTCAGACCCACCCAAGTTCAAGGCCTGGTCCTGTTGCTTACAAGCACAGTGACCTTGGACATGATACTGATATTTCAGAGTGTCCTCATATGTCAAGAAAGCAAACTTAGCAAAAAGTGTACCAACCAGGCAAGGAAGCCTGAATTAAGTCAGCTGCAGGGACTCAAAGGGAAAAAGAACGCAAGTGCCTGGCAAAGTGCTAGGAAAAGTAGGTCTCTCCCTGTTTTCAAGTCCCGTGTGAGAGATCAGGTGGCCCAGACACAAGAGAGACAGGTGGATTGGTTACTGCAGGGCCAAACCCAGCCAGGCAGGTGCCGTGTACTCCCAGAACTGCTGACAGACACCACAGTAGTCCTGGCCAGCTGACCTTTTTCTCTTGCCTGGCAAGGGTCACATGGAACCACCCTGGAAGAACCTTACCTGGCAAACAGCTCCTGGAGTGTGTCTGGGATTTCAAGGTTAGAATTCTTTAGGGCTGAACTGAACTTCTCTTTAAGCTTCTCCACAAACTCTTTAAACTCATTGGCACAAACCTTTCAACATGAGAGAATGAGATGTTATGCCCCTTCTTTCCCTCTAGGTTTCATCTTGTAACAAATGCCTGCACCAGCTCTGTCCAGGAACCACTGACCACGCTGCCTCCCGCACCACGGTGGTTCCTGTTGGCTAAGGAGGCCAGGCTGCTGGAGGCAGCAGACACTTACCACTAGATCAGGTTCTGGAGCACCTGGTCTCAACTGACCTGATGCCAATCCTCACACCTGCACCTGCAAAGTTCTCTCCCAAGCCCAAGGCAGAAAGACAAGCACATCTACACAGTCTCCAGTGCCCTTAGGTACCTCCTGTTGGCCAGCTTGTGTTCCCCCAGTCTCCTCCCCAGGTTTGCTCCCTCCTCCCTCTCTCGTCTAGTCTCACACACAACTGTTACCCTCAGGTCAGTCCCCTCCTCTACATCCACAACACAACCAGCTCAGTTCAGATCCGAGAAGCAAACTGACCACATCACCTGTGTCCCATGTGACAGAGGGGGTTCCTGCTCCTCCCTGGCCTTGTGGTTATGCAGGAAATGGCCCCTGCTGTAACAGGCTGCGGCCCTGGTGCTGCACCCACAGGGTCCCTCACTCCTTCTTCCCTCGTTGCCCTGCCTGGCTTTCATATCTCATCCAGTGCTGACACCTCTGCCAACAAAGCCCTCTGTGGCAGATTCTGTGGGACACTTGTTCTGTTCTTCTCCATTCTTTCTTATTAGCAGAGTTCGCCCCAATACACTCTGGGGAGACAGGATGCCTGGCTCCCAGGATGCTCAGGACAGTCATAGTCTAAGCCACTCATGGCAGCCTCAGTCCCTGTTCTAGATGGCTGTCTCCCAGCCACGTGACCCAGATTGTCAGGGAATCCTGGGAAAGGCTGCCCTCAAAACTAGAGCCCCATGGGCCCAGTGTAGTCCCTCTCCCCTTCTTCCTGCCCTGGGATTCTGCTGTGAGGACCTGAGCTCTAACAGTCAACTTGCAACTGAGGGGTGACTGGTATAGGATGGGAACCTGACAGCTGAGGCAGAGATTGGCATGCCTGCATGTACCTGGGAACCCAATACATTTACTTTGCTGTACCAGCCCAGGACTGCCTACCTCCAAGCTGCTTGGTATACGGGGAAAGGTTGTGTTTTTCTGTCACTTGTATCCAAAAGCACTGCTGGTCTGTGCTGTCCTCTTTCCAGGAACCGACTGCTCTGTCCTGCAATGGCCACCAACCTCTCTGCCTGTCCTACTCGCCTACAGCTCCCTCAGGGAAAGGCTTCCTCTCTTTTCCACTGGCCTCGCCTCACACAGCCTGACACGCAAGCAGCAGGTCCAGTGTTAGTTTAGCGAGGGACGAGCAGGCTCCAACCCAAAGGGCAGAAGTCTGGGTCTACAGACAGCATTCTTGTCAGCCACCACCTCAGCCCCACCTGCACAGAAACTAGAAAGAAAACTCACACCCTATTGCAGGTTTTCTAAGAAGTCTATAACTTCTGAAGAGATGTCCCATTTTCTTAACAAAACAGGCCTAAGGCACAGCAGCCTTTCAAAGTGGCGCGTCAGATCCTAATCACCTTTAAAAACGGATGCTTGAAGCCAAGTAAGGTCCAAAGCCAAAGAGCCAACAAGTCAATTTCCCAAGTGAGCAGGAAAATAAATCCATGTTTATAAGGCTGGCAGGGGCTCCACAGGGCCCAGAGAAGCTGGCTGGAGCCTAGGCACCCTGCCCGGGAGCAGGCTGGGCCCTACGACTGCATGGGACCTACCTTTGGGTCTTCATAGTCACATTTTCGATTCATGAAATCTCCAACAAGTGCTTTATCCTGGTACACCTCCGCTAGGCAAACCCTACATGAAGAGAGGACAAAAACAGAGTCAAGGTGCTGCAATGATGTCTATATTCAGACCTCAGCAGAGTCCACTGCAACACTGCTGGCTGTGGCTAACCGTGAGATTGACTTGCTTACACACCTCTGGACTACAGCTCTCACCAATGAAGAATGGCGTCAGCCAACCCGGTCCAAGTCAGGTCTGTTGCAGCTCAACTGTACACTTGGCTTCCCAAGCTTCCACCTTCCACAGGTAAACAGAACCGCAAGTTCCACCTGCCCCTTCACAGGATGTGGCCAAGCCCAAATAAGCTGACCAATGTGAAAGTGGATTGTACACTTAAAAATATCACACATTGGTTGGTATTTATCATTACTAAGAGTCTGATCTCCTCCAAAGCAGGAAACTGGCCATTCCACTCTTCTTCCTAACTCCACAATATAAGGAAAGCCTGACTTGTCCAAAAGGAAGCAAAGAGAAAGACGACCCACATTTGCTGGGCTCCTGCTAGACAGCCCCTGCACCTTCATAAGGAGCTTGCTCGGCAGAGTGCCTTCCATTTTATAGCACGGTAAGGTCAAGGGACTGCCTGAGGGTACACACACACATACACCAAGGCTGGGCAGGTGGGAGAGTGTGGGTATTACGGAGGTCATCCTGGCCTCCAGGTGAGGAGGCTGCCTCCGTGTGGACCAGTGCCCCGCCTTCGGCCCCACAGCTCTGGAGGCCAGCAGCGAGGAATGGGATCCTGGCCGGCCAACTCTGGACCCCCTCTTGCTCCACTGCCCAGGCTGCCGCCGGGAAGATGAAGAGCACCAGTCAGGGCTCAGGAAGCCTAAGCTTCAGATCTCACTTCACCTTCAGTGCACTATCATCCTGGCCAATACACAGCCTCTCTCTGGGCCTGTGTCCACTTCTGAAAAAAGAGGCGTTTGGACCAGGTGATCAGGGGCCTTTCATACAGCAAGTCTAAAATTCTAAGCACAGGGGAAAGTGGCTTCACACAGGAAGGCCTGTTGTTATAAGTAACTCAGCAGTTTTTCCCACTGGGAGCACCTGGAGACATTTCTGGTAGTCGTGATGGGCAGAGAAAGTGCTACTGGCCTCTAGCGGGCAGGTTCACACCCTACAATGCACAGGACAGCCCCCACAAGGAAGAATTATCTAGCCCCACATGTCAACAGTGCCAAGGCTGAGAAACCCTGCCTAGAGCTGAGTTTCCTCCACAAGCCAGGGCTGGGCCAATTTCTCGCTACAATCTGGCCGACGGCAGGTAGCCCATGGCCACAACCAACCTGCAGCCAAGCTCTCTTATTAACTTGTGGCATGAACCTCCAGCTGGTGGAGTCAGTTCTTCTCAACTTCATCAGGTCTGGCTGTAACATTTGGGTGCCTCCCTGCACCACTGTGGTACTCTCTGGTCCTCCCTACTCAAGTCTTCCCTGTCTGTGGAGAGACTTGGAAGAATCTGGCAGGGCTGGTGGGGCTTTATGGCCTTCTCCCTGGAAGAAGGGGAAGGTGGCAGCGGACAAGCCATGGGTGAATGCTTTGTGATTTCCAGGCAGCAGCCACCCCACATGTCCAAGACCATGGCTAGAGACGCTTAGGGAACACCCAGGTTTCGCTAAGCTCTGTGAGAACATGGTGGAGTATGTTTTGTCCAGTGATCTCAGGTCCTGTCTAGCTTCTTCCTGGAGTGAGCTATGTGATGGGCAACCACTACTGAGTTCACAAGAGCTGCTATGATGTTAAAACAGCAGTGAAAGTCAGTCTCTGCCTCCCCCCGCCTGCCAGGCACATGGTATTCAGGGAGTTAGCCAGTCTGTCTAGTGTCTCCTCATCTGGACAAAAGAGAAACAACACCTACTTCTCAAAGCTGCTCTGAAGGTCAAATGCCATGCATGGGAAATACCCAGATTATGCCTAGCCCTTGAAAAGTCCAGGTCAATCTCACTAACAGCCTCCAACAACTAACAGCCCATGAGATGGGTCAGTGTGCACCACTTTGATTTCACACCAGACTCTTAAGAAAATGGAACAAACACAGAGCAAAGAATGAACTAGAAGCACTGGAATAACTGTGTCCTGGAGTGATGAAATTTCAAATATGGCTTACTTATAATTCAGATAGGCTTGAGGATTTTTGATTATGTAGCGAGCTCTTCGTCCCACAGAATGAGATGTTTTATCCAAAGACTCTTCAAACGTCGCGTGCAAAATGTCCCGCACCACCTGCCAGGTGACAAACGGACCCTTCACCTGGATCAAACACAGAGCCAAGATAAAAATCAGTGTCCTCAGAGCCCGCATTGGGGAACTAACATAAAGGAGGGGGGAAATGTGCTACATGGAGCATCCTTCTTCAATGCATCCTCAAAACTGTCACCTCATGTCTACTCAACCACATGAACTGGGCACTGACCATGTGCCGGGCACTGAGATCCTGGGCAGACAAGAACAGGACCAGGCTTCAGTGTCCAGTGGGAAAGAGTATCTTCTGGCAAGCAGGTACCCAGAGGCTTGGGTGATACTGCCTGGAAGGGCAATGTATTAGAGGAATCTAAACATGTTTAGTGAGAGGTTTTTTGTTTTTTTTTTTTTTTTTGAGTTGGAGTCTGACTCTGTCACCCAGACTGGAGTGCAGTGGCCACTCCCTCAACCTGCTGGGCTCTGGCGATCCTTCCGCCTCAGCCTTTCAAGTAGCTGGAACTACAGACGTGTGCTACCACATCCAGCTCATTTTGATTTATTGTAGAGATGAGGTCTCACCAAGTTGCCCAAGCAGGTCTTGAACCCGCAGGCTCAGGCAATCCACTCACCTCAGCCTCCCAAAGGTGCGGGATTACAGGCTGAGCCACCGAGCCCGGCAGTGAGAGGTCTTAATGTCATTATACATCATGTATGCTCAGAAACATTCTGGACATTATGCTATACGTCACATTAGCAGAAAGATAACATATGAAATTAGCAGACTCAGAAGAACATCTCAGTCAATAACACATAGTGAAGTCAGAGCTGACATAAAGTAGCAGCTTGATGACAGGTTATTTTCTTATATCCCCAAGAATAGGTGGCCCAGAAAGACTGTAAGTTCTGATGAGTGGCATGGAGGGCCCACCAACACCAAGTTGTGTAGGATGCTCCTGGCTTTTCTGGCTGTATCAGGGGTGGGGCAGAGGGAAGGACGCCCCTCCCACCAGCACTGCAATGAAAAAGTCAATGCGGATGCAGGGAACAGAAGTTAGGGATGGCAACACATCACCATTCAGGTTCTTCCCTGGAGAAGGGGTTCAGGTGAAATTCAGGAGAGAACCATGGGGTGAGAGATGAGGGACACGGAGTCAAGAACAGGAATCTAATGAGCTGCCAGGTAGAATGCATCTGGACACAGGTCCCAGAACTGAGCTTCTCCTGGCTGGCATGGAGGGGACCAGTAGACAAAGCCAGGTTTCTGTGAAGCTGCCTCACCCATTCTACCTGGTGGAACTACTGCCAGGAAGGGGCACTAGACTGGACAATGACAGAGCTCATCCTCCTGGTGGATTCTGGGAATCGGCTTGGTTGGACATTTGCCCATCTGCATCACTCTCCCCACGTCTTGCTGTGGACTGGAAGAAGAGCACGAAGTAGCAAGAACATATAGATGAGGATGGAGAAGAGTTCTGGGGAACATGGTGGGGAGGCAAACTCTGGCTTGGGCTATGGATCCCTCTCAGAGGCAGTGACATCAGCGGAAAGAGGAAGAGTTTGCTAGACTGAGAGCAAGGCTCTCCCCCCTCGCCTGGGGATTCAGGGACACAGGCAGGGAGAACATGGAAAGCGAGGGGGACTGCGGTATGGACGGCAGGGGAGTGGACATGAGGCCTGGTGACTGGGCCAAGTCCCCTGTCACCACTCCACATGGATTTACTCAACACTGACACTGGAATTCTGGGTGGCAGGCACCATACTAGGGGTCACAGTGAGGAAGGCAAGTGAGAAGTCTCTCTGCCTTGAGGAACAGCCACTCCAGTGGGCCAAGGAGTGCCAGAAGCAACAGAAACAGTTGAGAAGTATACCTCCAAGGGACAGAGAGAGAACAGAGTAACCACATACAATTGGCAGGATCAAAGAAGCCTTTCAGAGAGGATGACAAGCAGGTATCGAAAGACACACAGGAGGTTTTCAGGCATGAGAGTAGGAAGAAAGAGCAGGAAAGCATTAGACTCCGGATAAAGAGAGAGAAAGAACAGCTAGGCAAAAATGTGTGTGTATTCTAGCTGATGGCTGAAAGGAAATGAACAAAAATGAGTGGTACTAATCTGTGGGATTCTAGGCAATGTTTTTCCTGATGTCCTGCGAGGCTGCGGTAAGAAAGAGAGCTCCTGAGAGGGGCAGGCAGTTGGCCGGCACCTTGGTGTTGAGGACGTTGCTGGCGATGCGGCAAAGCATGAGCAGCCCGTCCTCCTGCATGGACCAGGTGACGCGCAGCCGGGTCATCCTCAGCAGAGCGCTCTGGTCAGCCTCATCATGGTAGCGCAGCCTTTTGCTTTTTCCTCCTGGGAACTCTCCTAAAAACACCAAAGAGAGGAGGCCTCTATAAACTGGCTTGAAGCTGTCACTCTGGAGGGGGAAGGGTCCCTACCCAGCTAGTAAGATGTGACCAAGCATTGGTTATGATTCTCATTGTGTCTAAAGTCATGCAAGCTAACCACAAAAGACTCAGTCCCTTCCGACAGATTTTTTTTAAAACTCCTTTCATCATTTCTCTCTGGTAGACTTACAGTGACAGGTTGGGCGGCCTAAACGCAGACTCTAGTTAGTTATCTGCCAATCTCCTGTCTCTCCCACTGTGACACTAAGTCCTTTGAAGGCATCTTGTGCAGAAGCTTACAGTGCATGCTCAGGGCATGTCTGCTAAATGAACGGGACCATCGACTGCGGAGTCACTGGGTGCCCACCACACCCTTGCTCTGTGACCACAGAGGTGTTGTGCAGACCCTTGTGCACCATGGGGACAAGGCCTATGCTTCAGGGTTACCTTGAGTATTAAACAACACCGGGCAGAAAACATCTAGTGCACTGCCAGGCACGAAGTGGCTACTTGATCTAACAGCATTTACTAACATCATGGAATATTCAGTAAATGCCATACACTGGTTTAAGTGTTTTGCACATATTAACTTAGAATACTACTTTGCAACAATACTTATGAGATGAACACAATGATTACTGTCATTTAATTGTTCAGGAATCTGAAACAGCAAGATACAATGGCATGCCCAAGTTACCTAGCTGAGTTGGTAGCAGATATAGGATCTGAACCCTGAACATGAGCCATGAGGTTTTTCAAGGTCTTCTGCTCCAGGGAAGGTATTAACAGTAGTTCCACAGGGCATACACCACATGCCACCGTCAATTCCAAAAGACTGTTTTAGTAAGTATCTTACAAATTAAGGCAGAGGAAAAGTGGGACAAGAAAATCTGGATTCAAAGCAATACCATCACTGTATTTTGCCTTCTGGTCTTTGTGAGCCAAATTGGTCTTAAACATATTCGCAAGAGGCTAAACTGAGGGGGCCACTGCAACTGATGAAACACTATTTGTTATAAACACCAGCCAAACAAACCACTGAAAACAGGTTCCTGTTTAAGCATTCTATTCTTATCTGAAATAGCTATAGCCATCAGATTGTTGCTAAAACACATGGGCCACTAAAAACGGTCTAAAAACTAGACACTGGTCTCCTCACCACACCCTTCTGCTAGAAATACTGCCCAGACAAGAACCTAAAATGGCAACCTAAAAGGCACCACACGATCGGAAGGGCTTCTGCAGGCTTACGGGACTCCAGGCTTGCTTCCCAGTTCAAAACACAATACGCCTTGGAACTGTGGCCCGATTAGCATAAATGCAGGCAACTAAACAAACAACAGGATTTTGGCTAGTTGTGACGAAGGCTTTTGCTAAGGTTTTTTCAGTTGAGATGCGACTAGAAATCTGAACTCAGGGAGTTACTAAAGTAAGCGGTTCTACAAAATACAAAGACAGAGAAAAGCAGGGGAAACATATGGGAAATTCAAGGACCTCTCAGTCTGCCAGATGGATGTGGGAAATAACACACCAGCACACAGAGTCAACGCAACAAATCAAGGGGAAGAGGAAACCCGTCTCGGAGGGCAGAACCCGAGCCAGAACATACAAAGCAGGCCCTATAAGTGCAAGTGACCACGTGACCTTTTCTCTTTCTCTTGATCTTCTTCCCAGGGTCCTTCTTCAGCCGTTTCCGCTTCTGGCTTTTGCCTCCCCTCACTCTCCGGTTTCTGTCCAGCGTGGACTCTCGGTCAACCTCTAGCTGCTCTTCTCGGTCGGCACAGAGCTCAGAGCCCACTCTTGCTTCTCCCCAAATATTCAATCTGCTACTGCCTAGATATAATCACAGGAGGCAATGGTTTCAGGATGGGCTCTGCAAAGACCAAACACAGACTGAACACAGGGTGGCTGTGTTGGCCCTGAACTGGTACTGCATTTATTTTGAGGATGAATTCCTAGCACACATACCTCCAGCACCGAGTGGCAATGGGCGCTTGGATAAAAATGTCTGGAGCCTCACTGTGAGCCCATTCTCTGAAGCGGTGCTCTCCTAAAAGACAAGTATGGCATTGGAATGCAGCATGAGCTTCCACCAATTCCCAGGAGCCCCAAGCAACAAACGCACTAAGAAGTACAATCCCTGAAGAAGCCTAGGACTGCAGTGCACTGACCACCAGTGGCCAGCCTTGACCTGGCCTTGGGCTGCTTCAGAGGGAGGAGTCTCCTGTCCATCCACTTTATCACTGCACAAGCACTCCCTCCCTCCCTCCTGCAGGACCCATGCCACGTAGACTTTCTGCTCCTTCCTTGAAAAGGAATACCTGTCAATGTCACAGTGCAAGTTAGAATTAATTGGGAAAAAAAATAAAGCCAAGAAGACATTTAAGGGGTCTGACGTACCTTCAACACAAACAGAAGCTAATGTTTGTGTCTCTGGTCAATTCAGAAACTGTGAGCCAGGAAGGGGCAGGAGGAGGGTGAGCAGTGATGACAATCCCCGAGACAGTGGTACAGTGTGAGTGCCCACCTTTTTGGCCTGGTTGATGATATAGCTGGTCCAGATCCAGTTACGCTTGAGGTGTCCATAGAAACTGGAATCCAGCCCTGCGGCTCCCAGCCCATCTCCGGGGATCAAGCCTTTATCCACAACCTCACGGCTACCACTAAAAGACAGGAAAGAAATAAAAAAAGAGTCTCCCATGGTAACTGAAAAGAGACTCCAACACGTGGCACAGAGGTACGGATTATGACCAGCTTTTACCTTCCCAGATAAACTCCCCACAGGCAGAAGTGAAGATTTTGGGGCCCTGGTGCTGGTGTGTTTCCATTTTTTCAAGATAAGTCAAAAACACCTGATTTTTCTGTCAAATTCCCAACTGCTGAATTTTGACTAACTGATTGAAGTTTTAAAAACAGCATGTGGGCTAAAGTAGGTCTAGGGGCAGTTTTGGCAACAGCCCGCAACTTGCAGCCTGTGCACCAGAGACATGGGCCTTTCCAGTCTGAAATGCTAGGCCAGACAGGGAAGAGAAGGTGTCTGGGACCAGTGCCAACTCAGCTCTGTCCTGGGCTGGGGACAGCATGTTGAGGGACAGGGACGCACGTGGTGTACTCCAGCATGGCACACTTGCGCTCCAGGTTGTGCTTGTCGATGGCGCTCTCCTGCTCCTTCTGCAGGCTGCCCTCCTCGTCACTGCCCTGGTCTGTGCTGCTGTTCTTCCTGACACGCTGGTAGCGCACCACGCCTAGAAAACCAAAACAGGCCAGCTGGCTACACCTTCCTGTGGCGGCTTCGGAAGATGCAGTCTGCTGCTGGTGGGGAAAGGAGAGTGGAGTTCCTGTCTGTGAAAAGGTCCCAACCAGACAAGGAGGCTGATTGAGACTGGCAGAACCTCTTCATACAAAGCACCTTATAACGGGAATCTGAGGGAGCAGAGGAGGAGTTAGAACGCTGGTGGGTGAACCGGAGCAAAAGGTCTACACCAGGCTGAACTTGCTAAGGACGGAAGGCAGGCAGGCAGGCAGTCAGAGAGCCTGGAGCATAGAAAACCAGACTTTCCTGCAGGGACACCCCAGGAAAATGGAGCACCCTGGAGAGCTGCTATGGGTCAGCACAGCAGAAGCGACAGAAGAAATGACTGCACCTGTTAGCAGTGGCAGGGATCAGGAGGTACCTGCACAGACAGCAGAGACAGCATCAGTGTCCCAGGGACCCACTCAACTCTAGGAACAGCCAGATGTCTTCTGAGTGCTCAAGAGGAACACTACTGTATTTGAGAAACTGTGTCCAGTTATTCTATAATAAAGAAAACTATACTTCTTGCAAGAAAATATAAACTACAACTAAAACCACCACTGCTTGAGTAGGTGACGGAAGGTTATGCTAGTCTGCAGACTATCAAAGACAGTCTCCCGCCAGGCTCGGTGGCTCAGGCTGTAATCCCGTGCTTTGGGAGGCCGAGGTGAGTGAATTGCCTGAGTCTGTTGGTTTGAGACCCGCCTGGGCAACTTGGCGAGACCTCATCTCTACAATAAATTTTTAAAAATTAGCCAGGCATGGTAGCACACGCCTGTAGTTCCAGCTACTTGGAAGGCTGACGTAGAAGGATCGCCAGAGCCCAGCAGGTCAAGGCTGCAGTAGTCGGGAGCATGCCACTGCACTCCAATCTGGGAAACAGAGTGAGATTCCAACTCAAAAAAGAAAAAAAAAAAATTTGACAGTCTTCCAGTATACTTAGATAGAGAACTTAGCTTGGCTTGATGGCATGGGGAGGGCATGGGGCACCGGGAGTTTGTGCTCTGCGCCTCGCAGCTAGAACTTGACATAAGACACCTTGTTTAAGCTTCACCTCAGTACCATATGGTGGAGGCAGTGGCATTCTCAGTTGAGAAAAAAAGAAACTAAGACTCACAGAGGTCATGAATAACATGTCCAAGGTTATCAGCTGAACGGACATGAAACTGAGAGTGCTTAAGGCAATACGTCTCACGTACAAGTGACAGCTGCACCACCAAGTCACTTGCTAAAAATGCAGACCCTCTGAATAGGGCCCAGCAACTGGCATTTCAGTATGTTCTTCGGGTGGCTTGGTGCATGCCAGTGCTGGGCAGCACCTGCTTTAAAGTGTGATGCCGTCTCATCATACGATGCTTTCCCCAGTCCTGGGGGCACAGCCTCTTCAAGTGTTTGTAGAATGAAAGAGTGAGCAATCAATGCCTGATTAATGGGTTCAATAAGCCTCCAACACTTCTGCCCATGAATCCCTGAAGGGATGGAAAGTCACCAATTGTCAGGCCTGAAAAACTCTGGTGCAAATTCACACAGGTTCACAAATTTTTTATCGAGGCATAAAATGCAGGGGAATTTGGGCATTATTAAAATCTAAGTGGTAAAAACCTAGTGTACTGTTGAATGCACTGCTGAATGCCTGTTCTAAAATTTGTCTGGATCCATTAAAGTTTCTAAACACAAGTGCTCTGTTGGCATTAAATAATTCTGCCAGGTAAATTTGTGACTCCTGCTTTGTGGAAATCAGTGTGACACAGAACCTTCAGCTCTGCGATGGGAGGAGAAAGGAATTGCTCTCATAGGCCCAAGTTGAATGCGGCATCCTTTTCCTCTGGTAGCAGCGGCAAGAAAAGACCAATGGAGAATGGCTGGGAGGAAAAAGCACTGGAGTGTAGGCTCTATTCTCGTCCTCAAATCCCTCCGTCTAGTCAATTAGCATTTGCTGGACGTTAACTGTGTACCAGGCACTTTGCCACCCTCTGGGGATAGAAGCCAAATTTCTTGTGCTCAAGAAACGCAAGACCAAATGAGATGACAATAGAGGTGCTGGAAGGGTATTCTCAGAGTGCTGTCTGAAGTGGGCGTGGCCACCCATCAGGTGAGCACAGGTGGGAGGGCCATCCCGGGGCAGGGAGAGCTTCAGAGCCCATCTCAGCCAACCCACTGGCACGTCTCATCAGTTCTTTCACAAAAACTCCTCCCAAGTCCCCACCTAGCCTCAGTCACCAGTGGACATCTCTCTCAGACAGGTCATAGTTCCTCACTGGCCTCTCTGCCTCCACTCTTATGGAAGTCCATCTCCACATGGCAGCCAGAGTGAGCTCTTAAAGACACGAGCCACCTTGGTACTCCTTGCTCACAACCATGCCATGGCTCCTCACTGCCCTTCCAATAAACCACAACTCCATGGACACTGCAAGTCCCTGGAGTCTGGCTCCATGCTCAGCTGCCACCCTCCTCCCCCATACGGCCTCTTTTCCTTCTCTGACGTGTCACTCAGGGTCTCTGCCCGTGCACTATCACTGCCTGAAGACTCAGCTCAAATGTCTCCACCTGAGCCCTGAGGTCAACGTCACCCCATATGTCACCATGGCCCTCGCTGCACACCTTCTTCTTCAGTAGAACACAGGCCTCATGAAAGCTGAGTGGGTGTGCTCATTGCTGTGAAGTCAATACACTCAGCAGTGTCTAATAAACACCCACTCGATGAGCAAATGAAAAAAGACACAGTTGGGCTGCTTGAGCCCAACTGTGTGGGAGGTCTAGGGGCCGTTCACATTCAGGCTCATCACCCTCATTTCTAAGGGAGCCCCAGGGGTGAAACCTACCAGGCTAGGTGACTTCTAGGCTCTTCTAAGTCTAAATCCCAATTATCACACAGAAAGGAGGGAAAACAGTAAGGCCCAGCAGAGACAGATGGTACCTACCTAGTGGGGTATTGAGGCAGACACACTGCAGATCAAACCAGTAGTTTTCCACATCCTGCATGGAGTTCAAGACATAGAGACGTCGCTCGAAGGGCCGGCTGCTGTGGGCAAGGTTGTAATGTGGGTCACAGATGGTGGTGTCGACGATAACAGCGTTCTTCTTCAGGAAGATAAAGACCTACAGGAGACACCAGACAGGCAGATTCAGCGTCAGGTTTGGCTGTTTGGAGACTGTGTGTAACGATCAGGACAACCTTGTCTGGGCTTAAAAGATGTTACCTGATCTTTATCCTGAAACTTTTCCGTGGGACCAAACTGTAGCAGCCCCATGTAGCACAGCCTCTGGAGGTTCTCCACCACTGAAAATATGTAACGTCTGGAAAATAGAGGGACGTAGTTCCCATCATGCCATCACCTTAGCTGGTGGCAAGGGTCGACACTGGTGCAAGGGATGCCACTCACTTCTCTTTTCCAACTGGTGGTTCCTGGAGAACCAGCCTCAGGCCCTGCTGTACGAAGGCCCAGAACCACCCTTCCTAACACCCAACAATGAAGCATTGATCCTGCACTTGGGGTTTGATCTGGAAAGGAAGGAAAGGAAAAAATTCTCCAATACTTACAGACCTCAGCACCAGAGTTTACTTTAAAAGAACCTTGAAATCAAGTCACAACATCTACCAGCTCATACTTGAATAAATTAATTAAAAACTTGGGTTTTTACAACCTGGAAGACAGAAACCTTTTTCTCTTCCTGGTGATGACTGAGGACCCTAACTTTAAGGGGCTTGTTTGGACCTGAAACCACTGTCTTGGGTTCGATGACCTCACCTCTTGTACAGAAGCTGCTGCCGGATGGGCCTGGGGAGAAATCGGATCAGCGTGTGCTTCTTCAGAGGGTCATTGAGAAACTCTTCAAGGTTGTCCACCTGAAGAGGGGATTTTCAGATTCAGCTCACCCTGAAGGCCAGGGCCAATTGCAGAAATCATGGAAAAACACCCTCCGCTACTTTCTGACCACAGCCTTCCTGAACCTGCCCATCGGTCCCTCCTTCCTGCGCTCTCACTCTCAGCTCTCCCACATCTCTGCCTTTGGTCTCGCCACCCCTCCCTTCCAGCCCACAGCCATGCCGTTGGAGGCAATAAACAAGAGCCCTCATATCCTGCTGGCGGGCATATACATTGCTAAGACATTCCCGGGAGCAATATGGGAATATATTTATATTAAACAAAAAAGGATGATGAACCCTCATCCCTTTGTAGCCAGTAATTCTACTTCTATTCTTACCCTAAGGAAAAAGTGGGGCTGCCACATCTATGCCTACCAAAAGGTAGTCATCAACATGTCACTTACAGTAGCAAGAAAGTGGAATTTACATGTCCAAAAACAGACAATATTATGGTTAAATAAATTAAAGAACTCACACAAGAAGGAAGCTATGAATCTACTTAATATCGGGCTTAAAAAGTTAATGATGTGGAAAATACTGTTCAGTCAAAGAACAGATAATAAGAGTAAATATAGTCTCAATTCAGTTTTATTTTAAAAGGGAAGATTACACACATACATGGCACAGTAACAAAAGACTACAAGAAAATGCATCAAAAACATTAGCAGTAATTATCTCTCCAAGTGATGAGGTTATGGATAATTTCTATTTTCTCTATAGTCACCAAGTTTCTATAAACAACGTTTTATTGTGCCGTAATTATTTGTCTGTCCACCTACCTACCTATCTACCTATTGACAGGCCTATCAAGAAGAATAAATCTTTGAAGTATCTACCCTAGACCAACCACCCACCTGCCAGCCAGCCAACTGTCAATCTTATCTAACCTAATCCAATCCATCTAGAAGAACAAATCCTTGAAGCACCTTCCCTTGGCTGACCATCCTTCTAGCCTTTCCCCCCATCTATCTGGGCAGCTCCAAGTCTTGAAGAATTTTTCCTTGAACAGGGGGGCACAGGCCCTCCAGCCCGGAGCTAAGGGGCCAGCCCCCAGGACTTGTGAGGGCTCCAGTCACTGGTACCTTGTAGCTGACTTGTACAATCTGGATGAAGATGGAGAGGGGAAGACAGAGGAGAATGTCACTGACGAGTGCCCAGCCAAAGCCGAAGTCCCTGTGGACCGGGATGGGAGGGATGTAGCGCATCCACGAGGCTTCATCCACATAGACTAGGAAAAAAGCCAGAGTTACTTCCAGTAGACAGGATGCTGGCCCTTCACGGTGACATCATCTCCCCGGAGGTTGTGGCTCCCTCACCACGAACTTAGGCAAAGCCCCACTTGTCAGGAAACACGGAGGAGAAAGGAAGCCTGGAGGGTCAGGAAGTTTGGATTGTATGTCCATTTCAAACGAGGGGCTCTAGAGGGACACGGCCAGTTCGGATAAGGGACCATCGTGTTTCTCCCAGGATCCTGCTGCGGCCTGCCTGCTCCAGGTGCAGGCATGGAGGGGCACCTCACCTGTCTCTGTGGCGAGTTCCACTTCAGTCTCCCAGGTGACACCATCTTGGCTGTTTCTGGATGGGGCTTCTGAGGAGGCCTCCCAGGTGCTTCCAGAGGAGGAGGGCTGTGCTGCTGCTCTGCCTGGCTCCTGTTTTATTGTTCTCCTTTCACTGGTGAAGCTTGGCTTCTTCACTGTGTTGCTGTCAGGGTGCCCGTAAATCAGGTACCACAGAAACATGTGAACTACTCGCAGGCGAGGCATTTTGGGCAGAAATCCCAGAGAACGCCCAAGTCCAGGAACTAAAGCAAGAAAGAAAGAGGGTAGTACCTGAACAATCCCAGATTGAATTCAGTTCACTTTATGAAAAAACTACTGAGTGCCACCATGTGCCCAGGAAATAGCTAATATTCTTATTCTCTCAGAGCTTACTTTCTAGTGGGCAAGGACAGACAATAATAACACAAACCTAGAAGAGCACATCAGATGGAAATAGTTGGTGCAGAAAATAAAGTGAGGCTGGGAGGAGGGCTGCCATTCCACATGCAGAGGCCAGGAAAGGCCTCACTAGGGAGACGTCTCAGAGCAAAGTCTTCAAGTTGCTGAGGAAGTGGGCTGTGCAGATATCTGGGGATGTGCACACAGAACAAACCCAAGGGGTCTGTGATGGGTATGTGCCTGGCACATTCTGGGAAGGGCCATAAGGCCACAGTGTATGGGTGGAACAGGACAGAGGAGAGTGCAGATGCAGCTGGACTGGCATGGAGAAGGAAGCCAGCAAGGAAGGCCTGAGAGGCCACCAGACAAGGACTGCAGCTTGAATGGAACTGTGCCAAATATGTCATGATCTCAGTTCTATTAAAGTAGCTTACTTCTTTGTTGATAATATAAACTGACTGTTCCCTGACTTTCCCCAGTGTGAAATGACAAGTGTGAGATGAGGCAGACATAGCAAGAGGGTAGCATGCCACCAAGTCCAGCTAATTCTTAAAACATTTTTTGTGGAGACAGGGTCTTTCTGTGCTGCCCAGGCCGATCTCAAACTCCCAAATCGCTGGGACGACAGGTGTGAGGCATTGTGCCTGGCCTTGTCCCTTCATCTATACTTTCTAACAAGGAAATCCTGGGAGCGAAAGCCATACTGGGGAACTGGAGCCCGAGGGAAGAGAAATCACACAACTGACCCCTTCCGCTTAGAACCCCTGGGTTTGTGTCCCATACCAGATGCTGCTGACAGAAGTCCAGGCCCTGGTGAGTCAAGTCCGTCCTCCTTCCTGCACTAGCACATGTGCCACGGTCAGGAAAGGAGCAGAGCACCCCGAGTATGAAGCCCTGCCCGTCTACACTTGCTCAGCACAAGCTTGCATCAGAGCAGCTCAGGAAGAATGAGTGAGGAGGTGACTGCATTAGGGAGCTGACTCTGGGGAAGCCACATGGGTGCTCAGACTCATCAGTGACTGTGCCGCTGGAGAACGTGTGAAGTCAGGACAGGAAGAGATTTTTCTGTGGCTTACAGAATGTTTTAGCCCGAGGATACTTAGCAGAGGTCATTCATCCTTCCTCTCATATAATCTAGCATAACATCCTGGAGTTTCTCAAAAGTCTTATGAGGTATGCCAGGCAGAATCAACCCCATTTTGCAGACAGGGACACTGATGCCAGAAGGTGTGTGGCCAGGCGAGCGGGACCCAGCCAATAACTCAGATCTGATTCTTGTGACTGCAGCTCAGAGCTCAAATGGAGAATACCAAATGACTCAAACATCATGGACCAAGAAGCTCTCTTTACCTATAACGGGGTGATAATTTCTCAGCTGGGTTATGCCCATTTTCTTATCACTTTTTTTCAACCGTCCACTTTCTGGTCTAGAGGAAGTACTCAGGTGAGAATCTCCTGATCCACTCGGGCCCTCTTTTCCTTGGCTTTCTTCGTCTTCCTCATCTTGGGGCACTGGAGGCTGGGAAATTTTAACCCTGCAGTTCAAATATAAGATGCAATAATATGTTGAGAAAACCAAGGACTGACAGAAAGGAGGGTCTGTCTGCAAGAACTGGATGAAGCCACTGGGTTGCAGGGGTTTTGAACTCAGCTGCCCACAGGGACCAATCAAATTATGTAAATAAAACATGTGTCAGGACACTAAACATCTAGGAATTGTGGGTTGAGTGAACCTGGAGAGGGCACCCCCACAGAAGACCAATGTGCTAGGTCTTCTGACATGTTCATAAGTGCCAGAAATCCGAAGTTTTATGAGAAACTAATTGGCAACTGATTCAAAGCATAGTGGCCCAAACTTGGCAGACCACGCAAACCAGCAAGTATAAGCCAGATCAGCCTGCTGCTTGCCCATGGGCCATCTCAAGTTAAGACACCACTAAGAACTTTCCCCTGTGAGTTTTTTCTCAACCCAAGAGGCAGTTTATGAACAAAATTAATAACCTCAGAAAGGCAAATGGAATCACTGTGAGCCGTTATGAGGGTGAGTGAGTTTCAGGTGCCAGAGGCCTATGGCTGAGAGTGTTCTGGAAACCCTCTGTCAGATGGAGTAAAGAGCACTGGATTTTTCCCCTTAAGAATCTGGAAATTGATCTTTGTTTAGACTCTAAACCAATGAATTCCCTAATTTCATGCAGGCAGAAATGAAGAGCTTCTGTGAAAATGCTTCAAGACAGAGTATTTCCGAGTGCTGCCACCTGCCTGTTGGCTGTGCTGGAATTGGAGATCCGGAAGCGGACCTGCTCGATGGCACTTCTCACGAGGGGGTCGTTCTGGTCCATGGACGGGTGTACCACCAGATCCACCTGCAGAGAGAGGTCGGAGTGTCCCACAGGTAAGGGCAGAATTGAGGGAGACTTGACTCGACATGCCAGTTCCTAGTGGAGCATCAGTTATATCTATTCGTTTATGTTTTCAAAAGACAATTATGAAACCAAAGCAAATGTGTGGCTACACAGCTTGCATCTACAGCTAATGGCATCAAAACCCCTCAAGGGACTGAGTGATCAAGACTGGCCAGCAGGGCCGTGGCTGCTCTGGCCAGGTGAAGGATTCTGGGTTGGAGAGAGTCATCCACCTGCAGTTCCCTTGCTGAGCTGTCACAGCCCACTGGTCTCTGCTGCTACCTGGCGGGCTGCTCCCAACGCCCCACTCCTGCTAGCTGAGAACTTCCCAGTTGCTCGTGAATCCTGAGCGCTTCCATCTGGAAAAGGTAAGCAGCTTTCATTAATCTCCCCTTGCTGAGAGCACTGTTGTGGGACTCCTGCCAGGCACACTCCCAAACAAACTGGCAGAGGATTTAGAGCTGCCTTTGTTGTTTTACCTTTTCCGAGCTACTGAAGCTGAACAGTAAGGTGGCTATCATTTCATGAGAGCGATACAGGATGAAAAATGGAAACTGTGGCAGGGGAGTAACCTGAACACCCAGCAGAGAGAGGTGGAGTTGAGCAGGGTGGGTGTGCCGTGGGTGGCGAGGCACGACAGTCAGGTTATCCAGAGAGCCAGGTTTCTTGTCTGTTTCTGTCACTGGCAGAAGACAGTAAGGTGAGGTTGTCTGAACATCAACTCTGGCCAGCTTTATATCAAAAATGGGCTCAGGTAGGTTTGGAAACAGGTAACGGGCAGCAACAGCTAGACAAAGAACCTAGAAGGCCATACTTGGCTCAGTCTCTCCCGATCCTCATTTGTGAAGCGAGGACCCCCCTCCACCCCACTGAGCTGCCTGCCAACTTTGTGGTTTTGTGAGGCTCAAATGAGACACAGGTGCCATCTCAGTAAGCTTAAAAGTGCGATACAAATACACAGCATTGGCATCTTCCCATTTCCCACAGTCAAACAGCCCAGCAAACTTCCCAGAGGCCTGGTGGTCAGGGCAAGATGCAAGAGCAAAGGCAAAAGGCTGATGTGGGCGCATCAACCCAGCCCATGTGGCTCCAGAGATTGAAAGCTGCTAGCAGCACATGCTCTGGTGCCAGAGAAAGTTCTGCCAAGAAACCTAAGCCCAGACACACACACACTATTTTAGTACTTTCCAGCCAGAAAAATAGGCTACTGTTGTGGTGGTACCTGTGGCAAGAGGCCCCCATTGCTGGATACATTCATTTTTGAGGTTGTGTCACCTCTGATGTTGACCTAATGCCCTCGCCCCCTCACCCGTTCCCTCTGGTATAGCCTGGTGAACATGGCTGGAGACACAGCTGACACTCATGCCAGACTGCCTCTGCCAGCCCTAAACTGGGAGAGGGCTTCTTGCCCTCAGCTACTGCATGAAGAAGGCTATAAACCTACACTCTGAAGACCCACAGAAATCAGAGATGGTGCTACTGATGGGCTGGGGCTTTTCTTGTCCTCTAGTGAGAGATGTCAGCACCGGGACCTCTCCTCAAGGGACAAATGGCAGGTTGGTGGGACAGGGAGAGGCAGAGGCAGGGGACATTATTTTATTTTAAAAGGACTTATACCAGATATATAAAGTGATAAGAGCTGTCAACCTGGAACAGTAAACACTGTGTTAAAGTCATTTTTGTACTGCTATGCATTTTCAAAATTTCTCACAAAATAAGGCCAGTCGCAGAAGTTCACGCCTGTAATCCCAACACTTTGGGAAGCGGAGGCAAGAGAATTGCTTGAGCCCAAGAGTTTGAGACTAGCATGGGCAACCCCCATCTCTATAAAAATATTATTAAAAATTAGCTGGGACGGTGGCCCATGCCCTGTAGTCCCAGTCACTTGGGAGGCTGAGGCGAA